>NC_090257.1:3340826-3363326 GCF_037325665.1 Littorina saxatilis | reverse complement strand
GCTTGACTAAAATCTTTACAAAAATTGAATATAATATTCTATACAAGAAACACTTAACAAGGGTAAAAAGAGAAACAGAATCCGTTAGTCGCCTCTTACGACATGCTGGGGAGCATCGGGTAAACTCTTCCCCCTAACCCGCGGGGGGATCGAATCAAGTCGTCCCAATATAGGCCAACACTGGTAAAATAGGACGTTAAACCCTAATAGTCAGTCAGGACGACAAGTGAGACGTTTGAACGATCTTGCCGTCATGTTCCTTATGCTATTCGGCCACTATTCCATCATGCTGTTCATTCTTCTTCGTTCATAGGCTGAAACTCCCATGGCTTTTACGTGTATGATCGTTTTTACCCCGCCAGTTAGGCAGCTCAGCCATACGCCGCTTTCTGGGGAATGATGTTCATGATTCCATGTTGTGCACATCTCCTCTAATCATTTACTCTGTTCTCTTTCAGGTGAGTAAGACGACGGGCGAGACGTTTGAACAGACGCTGACGACGTGCGCCACCAGTGACATCACTGTGGCTCCTCATAGTCACTACACCGCCACCGTTGTCATGGAGGAGAGACACCTTCTGGCGGACTTCAAGGTCAGTGGTTAAAAATAGGTCAAGGCCGTAAAGATTCTTTATTTCAAAGTTGCTGGAGAAGATAACTTACTTTGGCCATGATCTGCGGGTTTCTTCTTGTATTCCTTTTGTTTTTCGAAACAGTTTGTTTTTTGTGGTTTTTTTGTAAGTATTTTTTGATTGAATTCATTTAGCCGAACGACATATAGAGTCAAAAACCCAATCTGCCCAGGAAGCAGGTAGGCTGTTGATCTTTGGCATGATTTGAAGTTTCATCTTGAGTACAATCCAAAAGAAATCTGTGGGAGATCAACATAATGTAAAGTACGAGAAGGAATTTACCTTTAACACAAAATCTGATCCCAATATCTCAGGAACTTTGTTGTTGTTTTTCTCTCCCTCAGGTGTGGGTGATGATGTGCATGCCAGCCAAGGAAGCCAGGGCTTTCATCAAGAACAGACAAGGAGAGACCATCTTCTTCTACAAGCTCCGCAAACTCTCCAAACTCTTCTCCGAAGACAAGCACCTGAAGGACGAGGATGGCGAAGTACGTCCAGACGCCGTAGAGTTCGTCACAGAGGGTCGGGTAGACGGAATGCAGCTGTCTAGTCATCGCATCAACCTCATCGACCATGGCCTTGTGAAAGACTCTGTGAAAGTGATGGAGAGTACGGGTGCCAAGAAATAAGACGATGTGAGGAGACCCTGAGAGAGAGAGAGAGAGAGAGAGAGAGAGAGAGAGAGAGAGAGAGAGAGAGAGAGAGAGAGAGTGGGGGGGGAGAGAGCGAGAGAGAAAGAAAGAGAGAGAGAGAGGGGGGGAGAGAGAGAGAGAGAGAGAGAGAGAGCGCGCGAGAGAGAGAGAGAGAGAGCACGCGAGAGAGAGAGAGAGCGAGAGAAAGAGAGAGAGAGAAAAGGGGGGGGAGAGCGAGAGAGAGAGTGAGAAGAAAGACTGAGAGAGAGACTGAGGAAGGATCGAGACAGACAAATCATTGCTTTCTGATCCAAGACTCTGATAAAAAGAAGGAGAGTAAGCCTGCCAAAGAATAGGATGATTAATAAAGTGAAGCCAGAGCTACAGTAAAAAGAACTGAGGAAGTAGAAAATGGTATTTGGTTGTTCCTCTGAGTTACTGCCGTTATGTGACACTGTGTGCCCCTTTAAGTAATAGACCATGATCTTCTACTATTACTCTAAGAAACCGAGGGAGAGAAAGGCTGCTAAAGAATAAAATCAAGTGAAGGTGCAGGGTAAAGACAATTGATAAATCTGAATAAATATCTCCTGACATAGCCCCGTTTGCAGAGACGTCTGTATATTGAACGAAGAGTGGACATTTTGAGACTCATTCACTGCGACGGCAAACCTCACCTTGCAAGAATATTACAGAAATATGAAATAAGACATGTTACTGATGACTGATGGCAAACAGTTACGGAACTGGGGAAAAAAAACCACTACAGTGAACAGGCAATGTTTTCGCTTTTGTGGCTGTGGCCTTGTGAAGCAATTACTTACATGATGCAAATATTAAAAAAAAGCCGAGTTTAGCTGAGCTCTGACGAATATATACTTGTGAAACGTATGTCTGTGACCTTCACATTTGTGATGTTGTTTTGAAGAACAGAGAACATAGGTTTGTGTTCTGCAGTGTGGACAGCCAGTTGCTGTAAGTCTAATGTCATTCAAACAGACCTTTGAGCGAATGAAGTTTCTTGTGAACGATTGAACGTTAAAGTATGCAGACTCCTCAGTTTTTCAGTAAGATGTTCGTCAAAATAAGCCAGTGTGAATTGAACATTTAAAAAATAACAAATAAAACTGTCTTTCCAATTTCTCTGTCTACATTTTCTTCCTTGTCTACTGATGCATGTCACATGATGTTGAGTATGTTTATTTATGGACGAGTACATTTTCCAAGTGGTATTTTTTGTTACTTTTCAGTTGTGTAATATCTTCTTCTTCTTGTCGATCACACTAATTGTGTGTGTGTATATGCATGGTACCATGGTTGTCTAGAGAGCGCCAATGGCCTAGTACCTCCGTCTTCAGCTCTCCTGGTTTTCTAATTATCCCAGTTTCTTTCTGGTAGACGATTTGCCGACCAAAGCTGACGAGCATCGTCTGCCCGGGTTTGTTTTTCCGGGGTGTCCTTCCCCGTAGCTAGAGCTTTTATGGCGGCTCTTAATCGCCATGATGAACCTGTCATTGGACATGTAAGGCAGAACGGTTGAAAACGACGTTAAACACCAAATAAAGAAAGAAAGAACATGTCAGGCATTTTGTAGAAGTAGTGGAGCCACCCTATACCCCACCCCGTCCTGGTAGGAGCATCACCAGTTGGTTCAGGACTGCTTATTTGCTAAAGCTAGCTTATTCGCAGCTAACCCCTATGTCTAAGGGCCGTTCACTATCCACCACCTGTGACCCGCTGGGTTGGGGACGGTCGCCCCGCTACTGATTTGGAGGTAGCCTGGTCCCAGTGTTGTGTAATGTGACTGTGACAGATTGCTGAAGTGTTAAGAAATCATTCCTATATCTAGATCTGTTTCAAGCATCACCCTTGCATGACGAAAACCTCTTAGTAACTACTAAAAGCCACAGACACCACCGCAGTCAGGCCATACAGTTCTTGAATAAAATCACAAATAAATACCGTGACATTTGTTTCTTCGACTTTATTTCAGAAAGGCAAAGAAAAAGTGCATACTTTTCACGTTTACAAAAAACTCAATTGGCAAATGTTGTCAGATTGAACCTTTGGACATACCATTGTGGTGACGTAACGATTGCAAAATAACCTGACAAGACAACAAATATTGGTGGAAAATGTGCACAGTAAACATACATACAAATAATTAAAGCGCTCATTACCAACTCTCCGAATCAATTCACAAAGCAGACTCATGCATCCTCCCTCACATGTGAATCTATTGATCTAAAAAAAAAAACCTACTGGTACGAAAACTGGTAAGGCATAAACTGACATTTTACACAACAGAAATCATATTATCTAACAGCAATGAGAAAAAAATTTAAAAATATCTTGAGAGATCTATTCATTCTGTGAAGGACAAAAACCAAAAAGACATAAATGTTTGAGAAAATGATATCTTATTGGGCACTGACATTCACAATGACTTGTTTATTATGCAGCATGGTAATAAACCCTATAAACTGGTCCATACTAACCCAGGTCAAATAACAGTCATGTCTTCACAATGACAATGATTTAGTACCCATATGATATGCTCTTATTCGCCATGTGAATTTAACTCACTTTCTCTCTCGCTCACTTTTTCACTGCATATTTATATCTTTCTGATTGATAGTGAAGTTTCTTCATTCAAACACACATTCACAATCCCCATCCCAACCCCCTTCCAGTCAACTTTACAATTATGCTCTTTGCGCTTGACACATTTAAAATTAAAACACAGTTATACAAGCATTTACATCTACATTCATAGTAGGTCATCAGCCATTAAAATACTTCTCGACACTGACTTCATCTTTACGAGACATTTTCACCCTGAAGAACTCGCTCACTTTCTTCTTGGATGGCTGCAACAAATCAGAGATCAAGTTTCATTTAGAATGACAAAACTCAAGTAAACATTAATCCACTTACACATACACTGATACAGATTTAAACACTGAAAATGCTTCCATACATAAAACAAACAAAAGAGAGGGAGAGAAAGAGCAAGGATTTGAAAATCCCTTTTGTTAAAAATATTCCACAACAAAAAAGACACATCAACGTACACATACCGTAAAGTACAGTGGAACCCCTTATTTAAGACCTAACAAAATCTGAGAAAAGGTCTTAAAAAGGGGGTAAATTTACAAAGGCTATGAATTTTGTTTGTCAAATTGTTTGCTTAATGCCCAGCCGACCACGAAGGGCCATATCAGGGCAGTGCTGCTTTGACATATAACGTGCGCCACACACAAAACAGAAGTCGCAGCAAAGGCTTCATGTCTCACCCAGTCACATTATTCTGACACCGGACCAACCAGTCCTAGCACTAACCCCATAATGCCCGACGCCAGGCGGAGCAGCCACTAGATTGCCAATTTTAAAGTCTTAGGTATGACCCGGCCGGGGGTCGAACCCACGACCTCCCGATCACGGGGCGGACGCCTTACCACTAGGCCAACCGTGCCTGTAAGGCTATGAATAGAAAGTCTGAGAAAAGAAAGTCTTAAAAGGGAGGGAGTCTTAAATTGGGGGGAACATTATGGTGTTAATCCTTATGGGTCGTGTATGACCCATGCTCTGCAAAAAAATGGTACAAAGTTTATCCCTATTCAGATGATGTGGGCCATACACACATTTTTATGTAGACTCATTCTTTCGAAAATATGGGTCTTACACAACCCACATCATCTGAAGTGGATAGTCCAAAGCATGATCCCATGTAGGTTCAACCAACGACATCTAAAGAAAGGACTAGCAGAGTCTGCCTCCTGACCCCGCTAGCGGGGGCGAGTGCCTTACTTGCAGAAAATCACTTTAAAATTGACAAAGCAATCAAAATGGAGGTACTACTATTTTATGGACTTAGTGTGAAAGAAAATAATAATTTTGTGAGAAATTCTGTGCTTTTAATCAACATTTTATCTGTACTGCTAATTGAGTTACCTGTATATGTTGAAATCACTGAAAGAGCTCCAATATCTCTGCCATGAACTAAGACACTGACAACAACAACAGATTTGCACACACAGTGTGTATGTGTGTGAGACAGAAAGAGAGAGAGAGAGAGAGAGAGAGAGAGAGAGAGAGGGGGGGAGAGAGAGAGAGAGAGAGAGAGAGAGAGAGAGAGAGAGAGAGAGAGGGAGAGAGAAAGCTAATGGTTGGGGGAGACAGACATACTAGAACTAGAGAGAGAGAGACAGACAATAAGACAGACACAGAGACACACACACACACATAGTGATAGACAGAGAGAGACATGGGAAGAAACAGTAACACACACACACACACACATAGTGATAGACAGAGAGAGAGACGGGAAGAAACAGTAACACACACACACACACACACACACACACACACACACACACACACACACATAGTGATAGACAGAGAGAGACATGGGAAGAAACAGTAACACACACACACACACACATAGTGATAGACAGAGAGAGAGACGGGAAGAAACAGTAACACACACACACACACACACACACACACACACACACACACACACACATAGTGATAGACAGAGAGAGACATGGGAAGAAACAGTAACACACACACACACACACATAGTGATAGACAGAGAGAGACACGGGAAGAAACAGTAACACACACACACACACACACATAGTGATAGACAGAGAGAGACATGGGAAGAAACAGTAACACACACACACACACACACACACACACACACACACATAGTGATAGACAGAGAGAGAGACATGGGAAGAAACAGTAACACACACACACACACACATAGTGATAGACAGAGAGAGAGACATGGGAAGAAACAGTAACACACACACACACACACACACACACACACACACACATAGTGATAGACAGAGAGAGACATGGGAAGAAACAGTAACACACACACACACACACACACACACACAAACACACACACACATAGTGATAGACAGAGAGAGAGACATGGGAAGAAACAGTAACACACACACACACACACATAGTGATAGACAGAGAGAGACATGGGAAGAAACAGTAACAGACACACACACATAGTGATAGACAGAGAGAGAGACATGGGAAGAAACAGTAACACACACACACACACACACACACACACACACACACACACACACACAGTGATAGACAGAGAGAGACATGGGAAGAAACAGTAACACACACACACACACACACACACACACACACACACACACACACACACACACAGTGATAGACAGAGAGAGACATGGGAAGAAACAGTAACACACACACACACACACACACACCCACACCCACACACACACATAGTGATAGACATAGAGAGAGACATGGGAAGAAACAGTAACACACACACACACACACACACAAACATAGTGATAGACAGAGAGAGACATGGGAAGAAACAGTAACACACACAAACATAGTGATAGACAGAGCACCTCTATAAAACCACAAAGAAGTTATCCTAACAATTTGAAACTGTAAAGTAAATATTGCCGAAAAGTACCATCTTTGGGAGAGGTACTTAGGGATCTCTGGGCTGCCCACTGCATTTTCCGGGTTTGGCAGACCTTTGAATTTTACCCCCTAAGGCTGCGGTGTAGGCAGACATGACTAATGGGAACGTCAAACACACTTAGAGGAATGGCAGGTCGAGTGGAACCACCAGGAATCTTGATCATAGGAGGGTCATCCCAATGCCTCTCACAAATGAAACAGTTCTCTCGAGTGGGGATAAAATTCACACGTGGAGGTAGCGCATCCAACCACTTCTGCTTCTCACACTCGTCCTTTGGTAGTCGAAACACACGACACTTATTATTCTCATCGTAATTGCCCTTGCAGTTCACAACACTACACTTTTTCACCATTTTGAAGACGAAGAAACAGCACTTCAACTTGAAACAACGAAAACACAACAGTGCGATCATCCATTTAAAAAGTAGCGCGGTAGACGATCCACGACTTCCTGTATTAACTAATGCGCAAACAAAATAGTGCCAACTTTGTACGATCCAAAACAACTGAATAGATTCAGTGATGCACAATATAATATAACAGTTGTCGATTAGATGATAGAATCTAAGAGATAAATGCAACTGAAAGGTGTTTATACCAAAAAATATTGCACATTTTAGCATTTTCGTCTGCCGAGTTGTTCTTCCGCCACACCAAAACAAAACTATTATGGGATGGCTGAGCGATCGTCTCTCGCCTGGCTTACAACACAGGCACAGCGCTGGCTGCACTCGCCCCCGCTAGCGGGTCAGGAGGCAGACTCTGCTAGTCCTTTCTTTAGATGTCGTTGGGTTCAACTTAAAGATAGGCTACTGCTTCAGCAATGACCAAATCTGTCTCTAAATGAATAAAATGTTGTACAGTGGTTGGTATTTTCCCATAAACTACTTTCAAACCTGCAAATCTAGGCGAACGAGTGTCGGAAATGGCTGCTAGATGGGTTTCGAAGGTATAAATGTGCTCTATTTCACAACAACAGCTGGTATTTGGCATCGATAGGGAATTCTAACAAATGAAAGAGGCGTAAAAGGTGCAATGGTGCCACAGTGGTGCCACAGTGGTGCCACAAAGGATACTGTCTTCGGAGTCTGCACGTCAAGGTTAACCATTGTCTGTTCCAGTGTCACGAACTGAAAACTCTGCCTGAACAATCCCTCTTAATGCGGTCAATGCGCATGCGCTAACATGGGGAGATTAATCAGGTCGTGAACAACCTAACCCTAACCCTTACTCTAAACCCTAATCATAACTCTAACCCATGGTTTGTTCGGTCAAAGGGTCGCATTTTTAAGTCCAAGATTGGCGCATGCGCATTGACCGCATTGAGAGGGATTGTTCAGCAGAGTTTTCGGTTCGTGACACCGGCCTGGATTCAAACCCGCGACCAGAGGATCACATTATAAGTGCAGGGATGTCGTTAGGCGTCGGACATCGGACATATAACAATGAAAATCCCCAAATGTCCGATTCACATTGCCGCATGTCGGTCAGACGTCCTATCGTTTTAGCCTGAGCGTGGTCATTGTCCGATATGTACTCCATTCCTTCGGACAGCGCGATATTCGTTAATTTTCATTTCAAGATACAAATCTTCTAAAAGAACGAACGCTCTCGTGTTCAGCTGACACTGAAGTTGCCAGTGCCGCGTGCGGATCTTATCTTTTATCGGGAATTCCCGAACTGTTTGCAGTATGCGCCGTTTGGGTATAACCGTCTCGGTGCAGCGCACTGATCTAAAAATAGTGGATTATTTTTAGATCAGTGCATGCTACAGGAGTACGGGAGACAACTCCAACGGACTAAATTTGTCGTCTGCTTTTGTTTTCGATACAAGACGAAGCACTGAATTATGCCGCTGAAAAAAAAACTAAAGTCTGCAAAAGATCAGCATTAGATCAAACCGATCATTTTGTTTTTCAACTTTTATCCAAATCATGCAGTTTGTAATCAAAGTAAGAGCTCTGAAGTTGTTCATGTTGGTTTCTTTGTTGTGGTTTCTTTGAAACTAAACAAATACAACATTATATGCACACTGTGTTGATGTATAATTTACTATATTATGTATGTGTTCTACAGCGCGCGCGCGTGGGTGTATGTGTGTGTGTGCGGGCGCATGACTTTGGAACAATTCCATGGAATGTGTTATAAGCTGTTTGGCGCACATTCATAATGTCCTATTACACTTTCTGAAAGCGGTCAAATGTCCTATTGATGCTGAAGAACTCAGGACATTTGTCCTACAGGTATGAATGTGTAGCAACATCCCTGTAGGTGCTCTACCATTTGACCTTCCAGCCCCCCTCCCCCAGGCAGAGTAAGAATTAGTTATCAATATCAGCAAGAGATGAAAGTTACACTCACAGAGCCCAGCTTTTTGTAGACCTCATCAGGGACAGGTTGTGACTTGTGACCCCTCTTGCTGTCATGTGCTGTCATCTCTGCTGTGTGCTGGTAGCTTCCACTGGTGGGAACAGAATATTAACCTTTGCCGGATGCCGCTTTTGACTACACACTCCCGACGATGCGGGTTTGTCTGAACCCATACATTTGAAAGAGGGTTTTTATCGTTTATTCCTCTAACGACGATGCGGGTTTGTCTGAACCCATACATTTGAAAGAGGGTTTTTACCGTTTATTCCTCTAACGACGATGCGGGTTTGTCTGAACCCATACATTTGAAAGAGGGTTTTTATCGTTTATTTCTCTAACGACGGGGTGGGTTCAGGGAAACCCACAGCGCTACTTCAGTGGTTGCATCGAGTTTATCCCTTCACCGACCTCTTGCAGGGGAGGGAGAGGGGGAGGGAGAGGGGGAGGGAGAGACTGAGAGAGACTGAGAGACTAAGAAAGAGAGAGAGAGAGAGAGAGAGAGACTAAGAAAGAGAGAGAGAGAGAGACTAAGAAAGAGAGAGAGAGAGACTAAGAAAGAGAGAGAGAGACTAAGAAAGAGAGAGAGAGAGACTAAGAAAGAGAGAGAGAGAGTCTAAGAAAGAGAGTGAGAGACTAAGAAAGAGAGAGAGAGAGACTAAGAAAGAGAGAGAGGGAGACTAAGAAAGAGAGAGAGAGACTAAGAAAGATAGAGAGACTAAGAAAGAGAGAGAGAGAGAGACTAAGAAAGAGAGAGAGACTAAGAAAGAGAGAGAGACTAAGAAAGAGAGAGAGAGAGAGACTAAGAAAGAGAGAGAGAGAGATACTAAGAAAGAGAGAGAGAGAGACTAAGAAAGATAGAGAGAGAGAGACAAATAAAGAGAGAGAGAGAGACAAATAAAGAGAGAGAGAGAGACTAAGAAAGAGAGAGAGAGAGAGAGAGACTAAGAAAGAGAGAGAGAGAGACTAAGAAAGAGAGAGAGAGACTAAGAAAGAGAGAGAGAGTCTAAGAAAGAGAGTGAGAGACTAAGAAAGAGAGAGAGAGAGACTAAGAAAGAGAGAGAGGGAGACTAAGAAAGAGAGATAGAGAGACTAAGAAAGATAGAGAGACTAAGAAAGAGAGAGAGAGAGACTAAGAAAGAGAGAGAGACTAAGAAAGAGAGAGAGACTAAGAAAGAGAGAGAGAGAGAGACTAAGAAAGAGAGAGAGAGAGATACTAAGAAAGAGAGAGAGAGAGACTAAGAAAGATAGAGAGAGAGAGACAAATAAAGAGAGAGAGAGAGACAAATAAAGAGAGAGAGAGAGACTAAGAAAGAGAGAGAGAGAGACTAAGAAAGAAAGAGAGAGAGACTAAGAAAGAGAGAGAGACTAAGAAAGAGAGAGAGGGAGACTAAGAAAGAGAGACTAAGAAAGAGAGAGAGAGAGACAAAGAAAGAGAGAGAGAGACTAAGAAAGAGAGAGAGAGACTAAGAAAGAGAGAGACTAAGAAAGAGAGAGAGAGAGACTAAAAAAGAGAGAGAGAGACTAAGAGAGAGAAAGAGAGACTAAGAAAGAGAGAGAGACTAAGAGAGAGACTAAGAAAGAGAGAGAGAGACTAAGAAAGAGAGAGACTAAGAAAGAGAGAGAGAGAGACTAAGAGAGAGAGAGAGAGAGACTAAGAAAGAGAGAGAGACTAAGAAAGAGAGAGAGAGAGACTAAAAAAGAGAGAGAGAGACTAAGAAAGAGAGAGAGAGAGAGACTAAGGGAGAGAAAGAGAGACTAAGAAAGAGAGAGAGACTAAAAGAGAGAGAGAGAGACTAAGAAAGAGAGAAAGAGACTAAGAGAGAGAGAGAGAGAGAGAGAGACTAAGAAAGAGAGAGAGAGACTAAGAAAGAGAGAGAGAGAGACTAAGAAAGAGAGAGAGAGAGACTAAGAAAGAAAGAGAGAGAGACTAAGAAAGAGAGAGAGACTAAGAAAGAGAGAGAGGGAGACTAAGAAAGAGAGAGAGAGAGAGACTAAGCGGAACGAACGAACGAACGAACCAACTTTATTTTTCGAGGGTAATGGAGTAGATACAGCAAAGATCTTTTTTCATCCAGCCCTCGGAAAGAGAGAGAGAGACTAAGAAAGAGAGAGAGAGAGAGAGAGAGACTAAGAAAGAGAGAGAGAGAGACTAAGAAAGAGAGAGAGAGAGAGACTAAGAAAGAGCTAGAGAGAGAGAGAGACTAAGAAAGAGAGAGAGAGACTAAGAAAGAGAGAGAGAGACTAAGAAAGAGAGAGAGACTAAAAAAGAGAGAGAGAGAGACTAAGAAAGAGAGAGAGAGAGAGACTAAGAAAGAGAGAGAGAAAGAGAGACTAAGAAAGAGAGAGAGACTAAGAGAGAGAGAGAGACTAAGAAAGAGAGAGAGAGAGAGACTAAGAGAGAGAGAGAGAGACTAAGAGAGAGAGAGAGAGACTAAGAAAGAGAGAGAGACTAAGAAAGAGAGAGAGAGAGACTAAGAAAGAGAGAGAGAGACTAAGAAAGAGAGAGAGCGAGATTAAGAAAGAGAGAGAGAGAGAGACTAAGAGAGAGAGAGACTAAGAAAGAGAGAGAGAGAGACTAAGAAAGAGAGAGAGAGAGAGAGACTAAGAAAGAGAGACAGAGAGAGAGACTAAGAGAGAGAGACAGAGAGAGAGAGACTAAGAGAGAGAGACAGAGAGAGAGAGACAGACAGAGAGAGAGACAGACAGAGAGAGAGAGAGACAGAGACAGAGAGTCAGATAGACAGACAGTCAGAGAGACGGATAGACGGATAGACAGACAGACAGACAGACAGACAGAGCAACTGACAACAGACATACAGACAGAGAGACAGACAGTCTCTTGGAGACAAACAGGCAGACAGACACTGTTCCGCCGCTTTGGTAATTATGGGTGTAGCAGAACCCGCGCCGTCGGCAGAGGGATAGTTACAATCACTACTACTCTTTAAAAGTATGGGTATGTGTGAACCCGCGCCATCGGTAGTGTTTATGTAAATTATCATAATCAATTAATTCTGATGTTTTGTCATGTACACACTAAAAATTTGCAGACAGAGAGCAAATTAGGTGTGTGAGAGATACTTAAAATTTCAAAACGATACCTTTAATGGTTCCAGAGTTACAATGATTTTAGTGTGTCTCTGGGTACAGGTGAACCCAGGAAGCACGGCAAAGGTTAAACATGCATACATGTACGACTGGTTCAAATCACACTCTGATCTATACTGTACACAGCTCTGATACAATCAACACATCTTAATTGATTCAGTGCATGTGTGAGAGTGTATGTGCATGCATGTGACTGTTCTGAATCTTAATTCTTATACATGGTAATTATGTTAACACTGTTAAAATGTACTTAAAATGATTCCCTCAATCTGTTGTAAAACCATAACATATTACCATTCTGAAAGTTCCAACTATCAAAGTCAAACCTAGCAGCTGCTCTAAAGGTTATTTAAATTAACAAATTTAATCAGATTCTGAGGAAAAATATTTACTCTTCTTTCTGTTGATGAGTCCATTCCCACGTGATGCGGCCTTCAGGGTCATCCACTTCGTACATCAAAATCACCTTTTTTCTTTCTTCTTCGTTAACTCCACATGTCACTGTTAAACAGAAGAAATCAGTGTGAGCAGACATACTCTAGATATAGCCCCGTGGAAGACTGGAACTGACAGCACATATAAATATATACTGAAAGAAAAGTTAACATTTTAAGGGTAATTATTTTCTCCGAAAACTCCCCCCCCCCCCCCCCAAAAAAAAAAACCTCATCTGAAATAACTAAATTTTTGGACATGTTTGCGAGAAGGCATGCTTGATTCATGCTACATGCACCCTTAATTTTGTGTTTAGAGCCGGATTTTCGACGAAGTTGATGCAAAAATTTCAATGCAAGGGAGGTAACCCTTGTTATCATAAAACACACAAGTATTGATGATGTCTTACACAAATGGATACAAACATGCTCGCACACATAAATGGACAACTTTCATCAGTGTTAAAACAAAACATTCTCTTTTTTTCTGTCGAAAACCATGCTCAAATCATAAATGAAAACAACAATGACGCTCACATCGTCTGGTTTTCAGTGTTTTTGTGCCTTAGAGTTCACTTTCTTCAAATACTTCCGCACCATCGTAAATCCTCATACGAACATGAAAACAAAGCCATGAACGGTGAAAGTTGCAGATTTGAGTTATGATTTCAATCAAACATGTCAATAAAACATGATCTAAGGACAATTTTTTCTAATTTCTAATGAGGTCTTCGGGGTTTTCGGAGGTTAATTTTCGGAGAAAATATAAGTACTGCATTTTAAGATTCATTCATTGAGACAACACAGGTCAAGCGTGGCCAAATATAGATATTGTCTATAAGTACATTGATCTATCAGCAGTAGCATTACTGTCATGGCAATACTGTACTAATACTATAATAATTATATATCAAAAATCAAATGCAAGTGCTGCAAAACAGTTTCACATCAGTCATCGACTCATTCTGCTAACAAGAGAAATAACAAGTGAAGTAAAGCCACCTGTCGTTAGAGGACAGTGTTTGGACAAGAAAAGTGACTACTATCATGGCGATGCAGTTGAGCATGCAGTGCGAGGCCCCTCGGCGATCAGCAAATAGCATAACACGACCAGCAACAGCAACATGCACTTATCAATTTAGACTCAACTGAGGTTGTAAAACCACACAGAAAAGAAAACATTGAAACGTCACCATCATATTTGATTGCAGGTTTTGCCATCATTGGTCTTTCGAGTGCATCAGGTCACCCAGTGAATCAGCTATCAACATTTCTACAACCGAACATGTACTGCCGATAGCAAGGAAGATGCCATTTTGTACCTTGAGTTGCTTAGAGTTACGCCCCTTGATAAAATGTTCGCATTTCCCGTACTCCGATACTAAAATCTACACAAATAACGCAAAACTGAGCAGCAGTTTTACTTCAACGATACAAATACAGAGTAAATTACAGTACGTTGAGCTGACGGATCGATGGACCAATGGTTGGAAATTAGTGTATTCTAGGGTTAAATCCAGTTTTGAATATGTTTGTTTTATAATTATGAGCTTTGAAAAAGTTTCGTTCGTCTTGAACTGACTTCAGTGCTCTCTCGCCGCGCTCTCATTCGTTTTATTCAGTGACTTGATTGGCCTTGATTCATGAATCTATGACGTTGAAAATCTCTCTCTCTCCCCTCCCCCCCCCCCCATTCCGATCACTCCATTCATCCCCTACCTCCCCCCTCCCCTTATTAGGAACAGTCTGCCGCGTTTTTCTTTCCGAGTCAGTCAGTCAGTTTGTTTTCACAAACGAGAAACACGGTTGAACGAAAGTTATTCTGTTTTCAAAACTGATACAAACTCGACGGAAAACGACAATTTTCTGACACAACCGTTATGGTTCACAAAGAAAAAAATACCATTGACATTTTCTGTAAATATTCTGAAGTTACTCTTGAATACCACACGCCTATACTCCCGCGATCACTTCCAGACTGACGTGACTCAAGTCTGCTTGACCTTCGTCAACACTGATTCATGGGCAAGTTAAAAATAAAAAAATAATGATCAATTTCTAAAAAAAAAATGTAGAGCAAGATTTTTCAAAGGTTATACACTAATGATATTTAAAATAGTCTGTGCGAATCACTGAATTTCCACAGGAAGAAAGAATTGTCTTAAAGTAAAATAATTGTACATTTTGGGACACTGACCTAAACGAGACCAGCATCACAGAAAGGACTATGATACCGATACACGCAGAGCCTGGCGGAGACCTTACGAGTCATTTTCTACTGCTGATATGACGACGTCATGAAGACAAACATTGTTCTCAAAATATTTGTGTGTCAGTCCTGGGAAGACATGATCATCGAGGAAGAAAAGGAAGAATGTTTACGTCACGACATAATTCGAATTAGGATGTCTTCTCGAATTTTTTTTCGCGTTTGAGGTCACAGATTTTACTCTGAAAGAGAGTGTCAAAAAGAGACCCATTGGTCTGTTAAGTCGGTGTCGTTTCTCATTAACAAAAGAAAAAAGCATTTTTCTACACATGGATACATACTATAGCTAGGTCATCAGCCTTGCTGCTTTATGCTATGCTAACTTGGTTTTTCTGTCGCCAGAACTAGTGTCTATTTGGGACATGACGTGGTTATATGCTAGGCAGAACTAGTGTCTATTTGGGACATGACGTGGTTACATGCTAGGCAGAACCAGTGTCTATTTGGGACATGACGTGGTTATATGCTAGGCAGAACTAGTGTCTATTTGGGACATGACGTGGTTATATGCTAGGCAGAACTAGTGTCTATTTGGGACATGACGTGGTTACATGCTAGGCAGAACCAGTGTCTATTTGGGACATGACGTGGTTATATGCTAGGCAGAACTAGTGTCTATTTGGGACATGACGTGGTTATATGCTAGGCAGAACTAGTGTCTATTTGGGACATGACGTGGTTATATGCTAGGCAGAACTAGTGTCTATTTGGGACATGACGTGGTTATATGCTAGGCAGAACTAGTGTCTATTTGGGACATGACGTGGTTATATGCTAGGTTGCTGGTCGATATCCCACGCAAAAACCTTAATACACCTGTACCGTAAACTACCTTGTATACCCCCCCTCCCCGCCCGCCCGCCCCCCCCCCCCCCCATGCACCAATTTTTCCCAAAAGTTGGGGGTGGGCGTTTACTAGGTACTGTACCCTTTGCAGGAGTGGTTTCTTTGCTAGAATAACGATATTTGGTTCACTTGGCATGGAAGTGTTCAAATGATGCGTTATTGCACAAAACGTGCCCCCCCCCCCCCCCCCCCTCTCTCTCTCTCTCTCTCTCTCTCTCTCTCTCTCTCTCTCTCTCTACATCTCCCTCACACACACGCACACACACGCACACACACACGCATACACGCACACACACGCACGCACTCACTCACCAAACACACACACACGCACTAACACACACACACACACACACACACACACACACACACACATACACACACACAAGGAAGTCTGCCAACAAACCACGAAGGGCATCTTGTTGCTTTATTGTCTGTTAACAAGTTTATAACTCCAAAAGCTAATGCTAACTGGAAAAGATTTATCCATGTCTGCTGTGAACAAACCAATATCAGCATTTTAAAATGTGTAAAATGATAAGTCACGTTTGTCTCTGAAACTAAAAGATTATTTGTTGTCAGCTCCCAATCTGTTTTATTATTTCCCTTTACTCAAATGATCGAAAATTGGGGATGGGCGTTAACTATGTACTGTACCCTGTGCGCAGAATTTGACCAAAAGTAGGGGGTGGGCGTTTACTCGATACTGGGCGTATACAAGGTAGTTTACGGTAATAGTGAAAACTATTATTTACACGGGGAGGAAGTTTTAATGCCAGTTGTGGAAAAAAAACTAATACATTTTTTTGTTTAAATGCAGAAATAAACAAATTGATAAAAGTGCAGGAACAAACTAGGGTCAAGTCACGTCAATGGTTAATTCAACATCCCTTTAGGGAAAACAAGGATGTAAAAAAAAAATTGCTTAACCAATAAGAGCAGAAACGAAATCAATTATGTATCAACACAACGCACTTAGTTGTTTTAAGAAAGATAACAGAACAAAACAAACATTTACAAAAACTAAACATTGATGATAATTGTTCCTAGCTTCAATAATATCAACAATATATATTATTTCAGATATGATATGAACAATCGTACAGTACTAGCTAATCGCAGTAGAGGAGAGAGAGGTGACGTCACGCTTTTTACCCGTCAGCAGCGAACAGAGCTTGCATGCAGCAGAACTCTTCTAACAGTCTGCGACTGGTTTCTACCAGACCGTTGTTTGTTTCTCTCCGCCCCTCCTGCTTAGCTTTGGACCATGTAACAAAACAACCAACAGGAAGATCTGAACGCAGATCGCAGTGAAATGCTTCCTGGTGGATGTGTGCATGAAACCTAGTGAATTGTTCAGCTTCTGGAGCGTACACCAGGTGTCTTTGTGGAGAAAAAGGTACAGGATTTTGCTTATTCTGAGTTGTGTATTGTGTTGTGTGGGATGGATTGTGTGTCTAGTATAAGCCAAATGCTTGCACTTTGCTTGTTTTAGATATTTGTGTTTTAATTTCTTGTTTGACCAAATGCTGTCCAAAGCAGAACACTGACTCACAAGAATACAACAATTTTAGACAATATACAAAACTGAGGGCAAACGCTGAGCACACAACTCCTTGTGTGTAGTCGTCTGAATATCGAACCGACTAGTCTCCACTGATAATGATCAGTTATGCAGACGATCAACGCCTAAATGTGAGAGAAATCAAGCTTAAACCAGAATGTAAGGTCCTTCACTCTTTCTATCCATGATGACCTTGACAAATGTGGGACTGGCGTTTTGGTTGCCGTGTCCAAAAGTCTTCAAACAGCCTGAAAAATGGCTGAGCTTCTTCCAAAACACTATGAGTCAGAGTTCAACCGGTCTTCTGCTGAATATTAATGCTTTCTGCTTGAAAACTTCGCAAGAAAAAGTACGAAATGTGCCGCAATTTTACAGAATCAGTCTTTTGTAACTGTGGGCCGTTGGTACCGTTCGTGTGTGCATGAAGTCGTGTTGTAAATCTGCATGTTCGTGTCTATGTATTATAAGAAAATATCGGATTTGTTTTGCCTTGCTCATTATGCCAGTAGGCTAATGATATGTTCATCTTATTACTGTGCTGCTGAGGCAGCTACGCAGCATCGCACGCGCGGAGAAATGGCGCACGTTTTCACCTGCAGGGTAGAATATCTTCCCCCATTGGCTTTGAGTCGCATTTCCTAGAATGCACGTAAACATCACCCTTTTTCAAGATAATAAATGTTTCCAAAAATAGTTTGGTAAACAAGTATCACAACGAAATCTTGTTACATGACCTTATTATTGGAAGAAGCGTGATTTCAACACTGCCGGGCAGGCTGCCTTGTTTAGTATTTCCGGTTGTTATTGATGGCACAATATTTACATTAGAGAACATCAAATAAGGGTTTAGTTCGACCATCCTTCAGCAAAAATTTCATTTGGAAAAAGTCTAGGAAATCTGTGGAATAAAATATCAGCGAAGATTTGTTTTAACTATATCATTTTTCTCCAGTAAGTAAAATGGCGACTCCGTCTGGAGAAACCCCACCCCTCCCCTATCACGATCCGAAGGTCACCAAAGACGGTCAAAACGTTTTGTCCATTTTAAAGTTAACAAGTTTATTTCTCGAAAGAACTTGAGACTAAATAAGAAATTCGCCTTTGATTTTGGTTTCATTTACCTTGTTTTTGCATTATTAACACTCACTGAATGTTTTGAAGTTTCAAATGTAAAATCCATTCATGTTGTCATTAACTATAGATCGATGTTAAGATTAAAGTGAGCGTCCCTGCGTATGACAAGGTTGTTACCATATTGCCAAAGCAAATGTCCGTTATTTTGCTGTTGGGCATTTTGCTTTATCGCGGGCAAGTTTGTAGCATCAGGGAACATTTTACAACGTACAATTTGAACCTGAAACTGTGAGATTGTGCAGTTGAATATTCATAATATAAAATCTCTTTTCGGACAATCGCAGATTGTGAACACTGTGAAACAGCGCTTACATAGCACTCAACAAGTAGATTTCGTTTACCTTTTCTTACACAATTTTTGTTTCAAGATGGGGGTAATGGTACGTTTTGCAGATCGATCGGTGCAAAGATGTCTCGGGAATGTGAAAAAAACAAATTCATATATGATTGTGTGAACTCAGCTCTGCATTAGGTCAATTTTTGTTTGTTGTTAAAATCGGTTGGTTGACTACAGAACTTTGTTTATGTAAATTGAGAAACTGATCTAATTTTAGCCCGACAAAAACGTCATGTAATTTCGCTATTATCAGCACACTTTACACTAATTTAAATAAAAACACATTATTCTAACAAACGCCAACCAGGGATTGTCGACCGGCCATAACTTAAAAAAAATAGGTTCTGTGATTGCAATTAGTAAGTCAGATGCCCCATCCAATTACCCAACCCTCGTTTATATGATTCTTGGCATATCATCATATTCAAAAGTCTACATCATAAAGTATATCCTGTAGATTTCTTTCTGTTTTTCACATTTGTTTCAACACACTCTGAAAACATCGCAGGCAAAATGTCAGCAACATATTAGCGAATTCGAATCTTTATGAAAACAAGCCAAGTTTTCATTGTTCTGTTTTACAACTGAGCAAACACTGTACATTGTAGTTTCTTTGAACTGAGTCACTTGCAGTGGTTTGTTATTGCAGTTGTATAACCTTGTTTCGTGACTCGGGGCTGGCGGAAGCAAAACAATGAGTTATGACAAGCCAGACACAATGCACTCACTGATTAAGTGTGACTGTGACAAAACAACATAACCGAACGTTTATTTGATTGCAAGTATTAGTGACGAAAATGATGAGACAATCTTGGACAAGGAAGACGAAACAGTTCAAAGGGGAAGAAGAGGGAGGTGGAAGAGAAAGGAGTAGAAGAAGGAGGAAAATAAAAGAAGAAATTAAGCAACAGACAGATAGACGGCCGGACAAACAAACGAGAAAGTGCCATACCCTGTATAAAACTAGCAAAAGGGGGATTGTTTTTCTCCCTTTTTTCTGAACCTGTCTGTCTGTCTGTTTGTCTGTCTGTCTGAGCACGTGCTATCGTTTGCATGCAAAAATACTTCACCTGTGTTTTGCTTCGACACTGAACAGACCGTGAGGCAGAATGGGCGGGTGCTTCAGTAGCGGTGGTGCAGTGGATAGGACACCTCTCATCATTGACGTGGAGCAAACAGTGGCAGATGCTGCCTGGCGCATGTTCTATTTCTCTAGAACCAGGTATGGTAAGCCATCATGCACCTGCAATGTACCCTTCTTCTCGTGTGAACGATGGCCACCACGTAGAGCTGTCCTGGTTTTCACATGGAATAAGAGCATTCGTCCACTTGGACATATAACACAACTCATGTGTGCATCTCTCTCTCTCTCTCTCTCTTTCTTTCTCTCTCTCTTTCTCTCTCTCTCTCTCTCTTTCTCTCTCTCTCTCTCTCTCTCTCTATTTATCTCTCTCTCCCTCTCTCTCTCTCTCTCCCTCTCTCTCTCTCTCTTTCTCTCTCTCTCTCTTTCTCTCTCTCTCTCTCTCTCTTTCTCTCCCTCTCTCTCTTTCTCTCTCTCTCTCTGTCTCTCTTTCTCTCTCTCCCTCTCTCTCTCTCTCTCTCTCTCTCTCTCTCTCTCTCTCTCTCTCTCTCTCTCTCTCTCTCTCTCTCTCTCTCTCTCTCTCTCTCTCTCTCTCTCTTTCTCTCTCTCCCTCTCTCTCTCTCTCTCCCTCTCTCTCTCTCTCTCTCCCTCTCTCTCTCTCTCTCTCTCTCTCTCTCTCTCTCTCTCTCCCTCTCTCTCTCTCTTTGAGTCCTCTCCATGACTGGTGTACAAAATGAGCACACAGCTGGCTTTATAGACAGGAATATTTGAAAGGACCTTGTTCATTTTCAACTAAATTGTTGGCTGAATGTATTTTGTAGATAAGTTAGGTGTCACCAACGTAATAAGTTTATCAAATAATTTCCACTCTGCCCAGAAAGCTGCCAGGACGTTGATTTCTATTGTGTTCCCAAGTGGACGGAGGATCTCATCTCACGTAAAACCGGCACGGTTGGCCTGGTGGTAAGGCGTTCGCCCCGTGATCGGGAGGTCGTGGGTTCGAACCCCGGCCGGGTCATACCTAAGACTTTAAAATTGGCAATCTAATGGCTGCTCCGCCTGGCGTCTGGCATTATGGGGTTAGTGCTAGGACTGGTTGGTCCGGTGTCAGAATAATGTGACTGGGTGAGACATGAAGCCTGTGCTGCGACTTCTGTCTTGTGTGTGGCGCACGTTAAATGTCAAAGCAGCACCGCCCTGATATGGCCCTTCGTGGTCGGCTAGGCGTTAAGCAAACAAACAAACAAATCCCACGTAAAACCCTGGAAGGATCTTGTTTGAGTTACTAAATATAGATGGCCTGCACGAAAGAATTGAAACCTTGAAATGTACCGTCATTATCATTCTTATTGTCATCGTCATTGCCATTGTCATTTCCATGTCGTTGACATTGCATGTAACATCTTAATTATCATTATCATTATCATTTTCAGTGTGGTTGTTATTGCCATAATTGCGCTGCCATTTTCGTTGTCATTGTAATTGCAAGTGCCCTTGTCATAGTCATTGCCATTATTGTTGGCATCTGCATTGGAGTTTTCTTTGGCATAGCCATAGTCATCGACATTGCAATTGTCATTGTCACAATTGTCGTCATTGTCATATAGTCATTGTCAGTGTCATGTCCCCCCAGATGGCATAGAGTGTGTATGTGGACTAAGAAATATATAACGGAGGTCCCCATAAATAACTTCCACTTCCAAGTCACAATAGAAAATTCCACAAAGCCGAGGATTGCCATTGTCATTGTCCTTGTCATTTTCATAGCCACAGCAATTGCCATCGATTTTTGCCCGTGTTTATTATTATTGTCATTGCCATGGTCAATCTAATTGACATTGACATTGTCATTTTCATAGCCACAGCCATTGTCATTGCCATCGATTTTTGCCCATGTTTATTACTATTGTCATTATCATGATCAATGTAATTGCCATTGACATTGTCATTATCATGATCAATGTAATTGCCATTGACATTGTCATTTTCATAGCCACAGCCATTGTCATTGCCATCGATTTTTGACCATGTTTAATATCATTGTCATTCCCATGGTCAATCTAATTGCCATTGACATTGTCATTTTCATAGCCACAGCCATTGCCATTGCCATCGATTTTTGCCCATGTTTATTATTATTGTCATTGTCATGATCAATGTAATTGCCATTGACATTGTCATTTTCATAGCCACAGCCATTGTCATTGCCATCGATTTTTGACCATGTTTATTATCATTGTCATCGCCATGGTCAATGTAATTGCCATTGACATTGTCATGTGCCGCCAGATGGCAGAGAGTGTGTAT
The DNA here is from genome assembly GCF_037325665.1 of Littorina saxatilis. Taxonomy (NCBI): domain Eukaryota; kingdom Metazoa; phylum Mollusca; class Gastropoda; order Littorinimorpha; family Littorinidae; genus Littorina; species Littorina saxatilis. The sequence continues at coordinate 3,341,110 of NC_090257.1, read as the reverse complement.
GCGGAGGAAGGACTACACAGTAGACGTGCCTATGAACTACTTCCACTTCCAAGTGACAAGAGAAAAGTTGCACAATGTCGAAGAGGACGACGGGACAGATGACAAGGGAGACAAGAAGAAGGACACAAAGCAAGACAATGGGAGACAAGTGCAGGTAATGGGGGGATTTGAACATTCCCTTTCCTTTTTACTTCTCAGTCTCTGTCAGCCTTTCTGTCGCTGGACATTGTCTGTCTCTGTCTTTGTCTGCCTGTCTGTCTGTCTGTCTGTCTCTCTGTCTCTGT
>NC_090257.1:3335826-3338326 GCF_037325665.1 Littorina saxatilis | reverse complement strand
TTTTGAAGTGTCTGTTATTTGAAAGAAATCATAAAGTGATTGCTATGACTGGTTATACATTGTGTAGTTTAATCGAGAACAGATGGTAATTTATTTGCTGTTCTAGGTGTGTATACCCTTCCTCACTGTTCCACACGCATCCGTCTGAGGCCGGACTAGTTGCACAGACGCTTTAAATTGTGTGTGTACTTAATTGCTTGCCAAATATTTCTAGTGTGATTTTCTCCATTGCCTACCCCATCAGAATACACCTTTTTTTTCTCAAAGAAAGATCCCAAATAACCCTTTCAAATACTAAATGTAAACAGCGTCTTTGTGGCACAGTACCCCCCCCCCCCCCCCCCCCTCCTCCCCTCCGCCCCCAAACCCCTACCTGCCTCATTTCGGAAGCCCTTTCCCTACATATACCGCCTAGTCACTTGCAAGAGGCTACACACCGTGGTACACACACACACACACAATTTTCTTCATATGTTAGTACTCCTATCAATTTACATGTAACAATTCCGCAATTTTTTTCCATCTTCTGAATGTTCAAAAGTTATTTTCTTTCTTTTTTCCTAATCAGGTGTGGGTGAAAATGTCCATGCCCGCCAAAGAAGCAAGGGCCATCATCAAAAACAAACAAGGGGAGACCATCTTCTTCTACAAGCTCCGCAACCTGTCTGAACTCTTCTCCGAGGACCACCATCTCAAGGACGAAGACGGTGACCCCAAGTCAGACGCCGTGGAGTTTGTCATTGAAGGTCGGGTAGACGGAATGCAGCTCTCTAGTCATCGGATCAACCTCACTGACCATGACCTTGTGAACAAAAACACCAAAGCGAAGAGCGTGCAAGAATAGTTGAGCACAGAAGGTGTTTGTCCCCCAAAAAGCAAAATGTGTGATTTTCTGATCGCCTTAATGGACATAGAAACTAGGAGAGAGTGTGAGGGACAGAGAGAGTGTGAGGGACAGAGAGAGGGCGAGAGAATTGAATTGAAATTTATATTTCGAGGGCGACAGAGTAAGCAAAGCAAACATGCTTTTTTTCATCTGACCATAGTCCATTATGGATAACTCAATAACAAGAGAGAGAGAGAGAGAGAGAGAGAGAGAGAGAGAGAGAGAGAGAGAGAGAGACAGAGGGAGAGAGACAGACAGACAGAGAGAGAGAGAGAGAGAGAGAGCGCTTGAAAGAAAACTTTGAAAATTCTGATGCTTCAGTGCGCAGTAACCCCAACTAGAGAGAGTTGAAAGCTAGACTGAATGGTTCGCCAAAGTTGAAAAAGGAATGTAACTGACTTTATACATGTACCGGGCAAAGCATGGCAGGTGGTTACAAGAGGCCGAACAAAACTGGTATAAAATGAGAATGGTTTCTGGCCGGCTTTTAAATCCACTGACCTCAAGAACTAAAAGGTATGTGCAAGTCTATTCAAAATGTTTTCGCATTTTCTTCAGTTTTGAGGCATTAATAATAATTACATAAAACTTTCAATTGCTTTTAATGGACGTTTTCTTGAAGATCATGAATGTGTGAGTTTGTCTTCATTTTCCTCACATTTTTTTATGTGACCACTCTGCTGTGAAATCTGAACCAAGGTTATTCTAAGTTCAGCTTTCGGCACTCCCATCCAGGTGTAACACACACACACACCATACACATTATATCAGACGAGGTTACATACTTTTTTTATTAAAAAGAAGAAACGACAAAAGTATTGCACAGTTTGAGTTCCTTCATTGAAAGTATTTTGTGTCTGAAGAAAACAAACACACAAATAAACATAAAAAGCGCATTGCAAACAAAGATGCTATGAAGCCTTTACAAGGAAAAATAACAACTGAATCTGACGTTTGTATGATACATGTAAAATTACAATTACAGTTAAAGATCTAACTTTTTTCAACACACATACACACGTATCCACAAACACAAACACATATACACACACACATATAGTGTCACACTGCTCTACACAGTACGTAGCATTTAAAAGTCTGCGTCATTTGTTAAGCAAAACGTAAATACTGCATATTCTCTGAGCTGATATGGTGATATACAACAAACTTGTTTGGAGAAATTAATTATAGGTAGTAGTCACTTGAATGCAGAAGAAGAGTTGAATGCAGAAGAAGAGTTGATTGCAGAAGAAGATCTAGTTCAGTTGCAGTTACAGAAACACGATACTAAGCATGCATCGCCCATAAAATGAGTACAACTGCCTAAATGGCAGAGGGAAAACGGCCATACAAGCTAAATCCAATTTGTGCAAAACAGTGAACGTTGGCGTTGGCGCTGAAGCCCATGATCACAGAGGAAAGTGCATTGTACTTCAATGATGGGCGACCGGTCCATAACACAAGGGAGCTAACTGTGACCTAACATGTTGAGTACTCTAAAGACAGTTGTTTCCCCTGAGCTGTCACCCACTTTCTTCTGTGACGCCAAAACCACTCTAAAATTGACTAGCCAAATTTTGATGATTTTGTCCAAAAATGAATGTCCGAGAGGTG
>NC_090257.1:3306697-3335626 GCF_037325665.1 Littorina saxatilis | reverse complement strand
TATCATACAGTACTGCAAATGTTACATGCAGATTGCCGGTTAATATCTATCATACAGTACTGAAAATGTTACATGCAGTATGCCGGTTAATACACAGTACTGGAAATGTTACATGCAGTATGCCAGTTAATATCTATCATACAGTACTGCAAATGTTACATGCAGATTGCCGGTTAATATCTATCATATAGTACTGAAAATGTTACATGCAGTATGCCAGTTAATATCTATCATACAGTACTGCAAATGTTACATGCAGATTGCCGGTTAATATCTATCATACAGTACTGCAAATGTTACATGCAGATTGCCGGTTAATATCTATCATATAGTACTGAAAATGTTACATCCAGTATGCCAGTTAATATCTATCATACAGTACTGCAAATGTTACATGCAGATTGCCGGTTAATATCTATCATACAGTACTGAATTTGTTTGTTACTAAGTACAACAAATTAATGGTAATTTACTAATATTTATAAAAGCAGACATTGTGATATTGATGTTACTTTAAATAATGCACATTACTAGTATATTCTTGTGCTCTGATATTATGATATTGCTACAGGGGCAAGTGAAAAGATAAAACGCTGAAAGCCGTAATCATTTTTCATTTCATGTTTAATTCGAATACTTTATTGTCCCATCGGTAGGGAATTTGAATTGCTTCCTCCTGTGGGTAAAACTGGTGAGGTCTTTTACGTGCCATGTGACCCGCAAATCACAACACCAGTGCTCTCTACCGACTAAGCTATTGGACCCCCATATTGATGACATGTTATTCTGCATAAGGCCAACAACAACAAAAAGTCTGTTTACGGTATCCCGACCGACCCTATTTTTTCGCGCGATCCTAGACTTTTTTTTGGCATTTGGGGGGGGAAAAAAACATTAAACAAGAAGAGCAAACGCTCGATCGAGTCACTTTCGCAGTTCTGAATATTATATGAGGCATCAGATGGACAGGAAGAAATTGCTATTCACAACACAATACAGATGTAAATAATTTGATGTAAAGAATAATCCTATAAAGTTTGAATCAAATCCGATGAATAGTTTCAGAGATATGATATTTCAATTTTTTTCCTTCAAGACATACCTGTGACCTTGAAAAAGGTCAAAGGTCACCAAAGCAGACGTCAAAGTGTAGAGGTCACTGGGAGTCACGTTCACATAAAATTTGAGCCCGGTCACTTTTATAGTTTCCGAGAAAAGCCCAACGTTAAGTTGTGTGTTGCCGAACAGAAAAGGCTAGTTATCTCCCTTGTTTTTCTGATAACGTTCGTAAAAGGCTACAGATGTAAATACTTTGATGTAAAGAATAATCCTACAAAGTTTCAATCACATCCGATGAACTTTGTCAAAGATATAAAATGTCTAATTTTTCCTTTGACGCTGACCTGTGACCTTGAAAAAGGTCAAAGGTCAACGAAACCATCGTTAAAGTGTAGAGGTCATTGGAGGTCACGACTAAACAAAATATGAGCCGGATCGCTTTGATAGTTTCCGAGAAAAGTCCAACGTTAAGGTGGTGTCTACGGCCGGCCGGCCGGACAGACTAACACTGACCGATTACATAGAGTCACTTTTTCTCAAGTGACTCAAAAAAAAGTCTGTTTTTTGGCAAAATAACTTAAAAATATGGTTTTTTGGGAAGAAAAAAAATCCCGACCTACCGACTCTATTTTTTTGGCCTATGTTACCGTAAACAGACTATTTTTTTTTTTTTGGGGGGGGGGGGGGCCTAACAGATTCTTTCATTGCATGAGCTTAAAAGAAGGCTTTCCCCTGAACAGTTATAATGATTCAACATGCCTTACATGGCAGCTGCTTTTTTCCTTCTCATTTTCAATGGTAACTGAGATTTTTAATCAGATTTCAATGCTAGTTCAGAGATTGATTTTTTGTAATCATAAATAGCAGATCAACTGTCAACTTTGTTTAAAAGGTACACTTCCCAAATGCTGGGTGTTTTTTTTAATTCTCCAGGAATAGGTTTTAATTAAAAAAAAAAAAAACCACCATGAATCATCAACTGTACATAGTCTGAGATTTTAACAACAACAACAACATTGAACAACAACAGACAACTTCAAAACGTAATTCGAAAAAAAAAATCTAAATACGACTCTTCTGGCAACTTTTTAAACCATTTAATTTACATCAACCCAAAAACGTTAATTTTTACATCTCATATTATGCATCGGAAAGGATTTCATCATCAAAGAAACTCACAGAACCAAGCTTTTTGTAGACATCGTCAGGGACAGGTTGTGACCTGTGACCTCTCTTGCTGTCATGTGCCGTCATCACTGCTGTGTGCTGGTGGCTACCACTGTAACATATGTAACATATTGTCGCTGTAATTCACAAACCTTCTATATTAATTTTTGCTGTTTTGAAAATTCACCACATCAAATAAAACTTCAATTCATGGGTTGATATTTTCTTTACAACAGTGCAATAGTTGTCCAAATGTGTGTTTAATGTCAGTTAATGGTATTCGATACAACTGAGAAAATATTGATACAGGAGTCATCCAAAACTAGTATATACATTATATATACTAATTTATTAACCTTCAGTGGCCATATTTCATTTTTCTATGGAAACAAATGTGTGTAAGGTAAAAATACAACAGCAGCAACCTTGCACATGACTTTTTATATGACATAGTTTCTGTCCAAGTGTGGCACAAAAACCTCGTAAGTTTAACGGCCATTGCGTTTTCAGCACAGCACTACGGCATGATCTGCTGACAAGATCAATAGAAGCTAATTCAATTTGCTCAAAATAGTCCTGACCCAAAGGTGATGGGACCGGAGAATATCCAATGAAACATTCAAATAACTTGATATACTGCAGAATACATAGTGCAGCAAAGGTCATTTGATCATCTATATGTCCTTCATGTGAAACTCCTGTTTGTATTTAAGCTCTCCTTTGAGATTGTGTTTTCATTGTTCTTCGCTTCATCCTAAAATAATCAATCAATATGAGGCTTATATCGCCCGTATTCCGTGGGTACAGTTCTAAGCGCAGGGATTTGTTATTTTATTTTTTATTTTTTTTATTTTATGCAATCTATATCGCGCACATATTCAAGGCGCAGGAATTTATTTATGCCGTTGAGATGGAATTTTTTTTACACAATACATCACGCATTCACATCGGCCAGCAGATCGCAGCCATTTCGGCGCATATCCTTACTTTTCACGGCCTATTATTCCAAGTCACACGGGTATTTTGGTGGACATTTTTATCTATGCCTATACAATTTTGCCAAGAAAGACCCTTTTGTTAATCGTGGGATCTTTAACGTGCACACCCCAATGTAATACATACATCTCTGAGAATGGTTGACACCCAAGCAAAGCTCGAGCACCTACAATTGTTCTACTGTGAGCACTTACAGCTCTTACATTCTTAATCTGCTGTTTTCATCAAAGCTGCATTCATTTGCACAAACACCCTCATGCACACACACAAAACAGATGCACATAACATGAACGCATTCACACACACACACACACACACACACACACACACACACACACACACACACACACACACACACACGCATTTATGCACACAGATACGTACTACCCTAACAGAAATAACTAATATCATGACATTATAACAATCACAAAATAAATCAATCAAAGTAAGTTACTCTTCTGTCTCTTGATGCGTCCACTCCCAAGTGATGTGGTCAGCGGGATCAGCAATGGTGTACATCAGTGTTACGTTCTTTCCTTCTTCTGTCAAGCCACATGTCACTGAGAAGAGAAGACAAATCAAACGCACTTTTTAACATGTCTGAGTTAAATGCAAACAGTTTTAAAACAAAGAAACTGAAAGCACTTCTCCATATCAATGTTACCTGATGCTGCAAGAGTGCCAATGCCTGTTAACTCTGCAAATCACGGTCCTCTGCAATTCAGGATCCAATAAAGGGAGGGTGGTATGTCTTCGTGCAAACCACTTGTTTAATTACTCTCTCTCTCTCTCTCTCTCTCTCTCTCTCTCTCTCTCTCTCTCTCTCTCTCTCTCTCTCTCTCTCTCATGCTGGCAACTCGACACTGCAATTACTAAAAATGTCTACATTTCTGTAACAGACAGACAAGCGGATTCTAAAATTAGATATTGCACTCGACTGCAACAGACCCCGTCATGAAATATTTGGTTTGCAAGCAGTATTCGATTCACCATTATACTTAATTTTGTCGGCCATGGAAAGGCTTGGGCTAATGCAGATGGCAGGTTAGGTATTTCAGCATATCTCAAAGACAAAATATCGTCCATGTGATTAATAAGCCCTGGCTGGACCGGTTCAAATAAGCAGCGAGGAATGGAATCTCTTATCCCTGCCGGGTTAGCAGACGGCCATTGTTTACGCTTTAAGTGGGTGGAGTTACCTCCCTTCGAGTTTTATACGTGTGTCGGTACTCCGACAGAAAATGTGTAATTTCCACGCTGCCTTCGGGTTGGCATAAAGAATATCATTGAAGCCTTCAGAAATACTGACATGCTGTGAAACTTGGGTCGCCAAGTAAAATCGACATCTCTCTCGATACGCTTCCGTGGTTGGGAAGATGTGTGTTCACTGTGCCAGTCACGTGTGTGAGTGTGTGCCGGTGTGAGTGTGTGTCAGTAGTAGTCAGTGTGTGTGTGTGCGTGCGTGTATTTGTAAATGAAGGGTGTATAGATTTAAATTGTATTTTATGTCTTTCTTAACAAAAACAACACGACTTTGTATTCGAGTCTGTCGCACATGATTTCAATGATGGCAGTGTGTAGCTTCTCAGCCACGGTCTACGTGTATTCCCACCACAGAGATATAGAATAGAGCCACCAAGCGCCGGTGTAACACGAAATTTTTACTCCACGAAAAATTTACTCCGGAGTAAATATTTCGTACGAAATTCTTACTCCGAGTACACTTTTCGTACGAGAAAAGAACTCCCCAAGGCACAAAAAAATTACTCCCTCCACGAAATTTTTACTCCCCATTTTTTTCACTTCCAGTAAAAATCTCGTACGCAAAAATGGGATGCGGGCGAAGGGATGATGCCAATAAGTGATCTCGCGCACACGAATGTCGCGCTACCCTCCTTCCACCCCTTCCACCACCAAGAACTAACAGGGGACAAGGGAGTAAAAATATCGTACACCTGGCATAGGAAGTTAAATTGCTCGTGTTGAGGTGAAGCCAATTTATTCGTTATTTATTCAGGGGAGTAACATTTTTGTACGAAATGTTTACTCGGAACTCACCTGTCTTGGGGAGTAATTTTCTCGTGTAATGGGGGAGTGCTTTTTTCGTAAAGGGAGTAACTTTTTCGTACGAAATGTTTACTCCGGAGTAAAAATCTCGTGGGAGTAATTTTCTCGTGTTACACCGGAACACATGCAGTAACCGAGACCCGCGCGCCGGCCATCGCGGTGTGCCCATTCTTTCGCTGGCACACCCTGCTTTCACTCTGCTAATCAGTCAGTGGTGCCGACATTTGACTCTCCTCTTCAATAAACAAGCTGCCTGCATGGTAAGTGCATTTTTTTCCCTGCCGAATTAAACAGCTCTCATCCTCAACATCTAAGTTAGTGAACTTAAAATGTATTCTTAATAGTTAATTACACTAGTCGGGAAGCCGGACAATTCAGTTGCACTGAACACGTAGGCCTACTTGTGTATACTCATGGACTGGGTGGCCGAGTGGTAACGCACTTGCGCTCGGAATCGAGAGGTTGCGTGTTCGACCCTGGGTCGGGCCGCTATTTTCTCCCCCCCTTTCCTAACCTGGATGGTGGGTTCAAGTGCTAGTCTTTCGGATGAGACGAAAAACCGAGGTCCCTTCGTGTACACTACATTGGGGTGTGCACGTTAAAGATCCCACGATTGACAAAAGGGTCTTTCCTGGCAAAATTGTATAGGCATAGATAAAAATGTCCATCAAATACCCGTGTGACTTGGAATAAAGGCCGCGAAAGGTGAACATTCGCCTAACAGGCTTGAGGTTTGCTGGTCGATGTGAATGCGTGATATATTGTGTAAAAAATTCCATCTCACACGGCATAAAGCGCTTTGAACTTCGGATAAGGCGCTATATAAATAAAGAGAATAATAATATACATATGTCATGACTTGTCTTAAACTACATATTTCAGTGACACATCTTCAGGGCCGGATCTGGGGGGGGGGGGGGGGTTCCTGGGGTTCCGGACCCCCCCCCCCCCCCCCCCTGGCCATCCAATGTATCTCTCAGAGAAAAAAAATGTGGACTTTGGACCCCTGCCTTCCGAGTTGGAACCCCCCCCCCCCCCCCCCCCCCTCAAACGAACTTGGTCCGGCCCTGCATCTTTGGATTTTCCAGACTAAATTGGGTTACACAGTGGGTACTTTTGTAAACATCTGATCAGTTTTAGATCTATTTTATTGTCTGCGCGACGGTTAAATATAAGCTTATCCTCTATTATAAAAGAGAACATACTTTGTGTTCAATTACCTATCCATTTTGTTTATTTATTCCTCAGAGATCAAACAGACGATCTAAAGCAAAGCTATGCCACAGTGCGTGGCATGGGGGTGCCACTACAGGACCGATGGGAAAGGACTAAAGGGAAAAGAAACAGGAACAACGGTGCACCGGTAAGTTACATTTGTTTTTTCATTCTCGCTTACACGTGTCATCGAAATAACCTCACCTGTAATATGCCAATTGGAAACACAGAATGGGAATCGCGTGCAAATCAAGTACGTAATCCATGATGTTTTTATTTGTAGGTTCCCAAAAGACCCAGAAAGACGTAACATATGGACCAGAGCGCTTCGAAGGGAAGGCTTCCAAGCGACAAACACCATGGTTCTGTGCTCAAGTCATTTTGAAGAATCTTGCTTTGACCGATTTGGTCAAACTACACGTCTCGTGAAAACTGCTGTTCCCACGCTGTTCGACTTTCCACAGCACCTGCAAGTCAAGGTAAGCTGAATAATGCAAAACTTAAAGAAATACACAGCAACAGTAAAACAGCGATCATTTCCATCAATTATGAAATAAAGAGAGAGAGGGAGAGAGAGAGAGAGAGAGAGAGAGAGAGAGAGAGAGAGAGAGAGAGAGAGAGAGAGAGAGAGAGAGAGACACGGGGGTGGGAGAGAGAGAGAGTAAGCATTGTGTTTGGGCTGGTTGGGGGGTATCTGTTGTTTGCGGGAATATAATTAAACAATTCAAGGTTAATATAATGATTTGTTTCCACAGAAACAACAGACCCGGAGAGCTCCAGCTGCTAAGACTGTGACACTGACGGAAGATGACCCACCATCACCATCTACAAGTACCAGGGCAGGGCAGAGTGAATTGAATGTTTTTTGTGATCATTCATATGGGCTCAACACTCCCGTTAAAATGAAAAGAAAACTTGACTCAGCGATTGAAACGATTGGTGACTTCCAGAAGAAGCTTAAGCTCGCTCGAGATCAAAACAGAAGATTGCAGAACAGAGTAAAAACTCTAAAAGGCGTCGTTGACAATCTCAAGCAGACAAATTTGATTTCAGATAACTGTGCAGAACATCTGGAAAATTCGTTCCCGGGTGTTCCCCATTAGCTAATGCGTCGACTCATGAAAACGAAAGGTAGCAAATCGACAGCGGAGTACCACCCTGCCTTGAAATCTTTTGCGTTGACTTTGCAATTTTACTCTTCGAAGGCATACAACTATGTCAGGGACACCTTCGGATTGGGACTTCCACACCTGAATACCATCAGACGGTGGTTTGGTGGGATCGACGGGGAGCCTGGTTTCACCTCTGAGGTATTCACGTCACTTGAGCGGAAGGTAAAAGAAGCAAAGGAGAACAAGACAGAAGTTGTATGCAGCTTGATGATCGACGAGATGTCCATAAAAGAACACGTCGAATGGAACGGCGAAAAGATGGTTGGTTTTGTTGACGTTGGTGCGGGTGTGATTGACGACTCTGCTCCCCCAGCAACAGACGCTCTCGTCTTCATGCTAGTCTGCATCAACGGATCTTGGAAGGTACCTGTTGGATACTTTTTGATCAAAGGCATGTCAGGCTCCGAACGAGCTAATCTGATCCGGCAATGTTTGATGAAGGTAGCAGACACCGGAGTCAAGGTAGTGTCGTTAACCGTCTTGCCACTTCTCCATGCTCAGGGACCTTGGAGCCTCAATGCACCACGATAAAATGGAACCTGCCTTTCAACACCCATCACACCCAGAAGACAAGGTACAAGTCCTTCTTGACGTCTGTCACATGCTGAAGCTGCTCAGAAACTGCTTTTCCTCTTGCGGCTTGTTAAAAGACGGTTCAGGCCGAATCATTCGATGGAAGTACTTTGAGGAACTCCACGAGATTCAGGAGAGGGAGGGACTGCATTTGAGAAACAGACTAAGAAAGGAACACCTGTCATGGCAGAGCCAAAATATGAAAGTCAAGCTGGCGGCTCAGACATTGAGCAACAGTGTGGCTGACGCTCTCGTGTTCTGCAGGGACTTTCTCAAGCTGGAGCAGTTCAACAACTGCCAGGGTACGGTAGACTTCATTCGCACCGCAGATAAGCTCTTTGACATTCTGAACTCAAGGAATAAGTTCGCCAAAAGAAATAAAGGAGCCCTCAAGCCCGAAACAGCAGCAGATTCCTTTGCGTTCTTGGACAAAGCATACGGCTACTTATCATCAGTACGAGACGTCGCTGGCAACCTCATGTGCACAACACCCAAGAAAACAGCCTTCCTTGGTTTCATGGCAGCAATAAAAGCTACAAAGGCCTTGTACCAGCAGCATGTTGGCCCGCAGAAACCCCTCCAGTATCTGCTCACATACAAACTTTCACAGGATCACCTTGAGCTCTTTTTTGGGGCAGTTCGGGCTTCGGGGGGCTTTTCCAACAATCCAACAGCCCGGCAGTTTGTTGCCATCTACAAGCGCCTCTTGATGCGCCATGATGTTTGGATTGTGACCGGGAATTCAGCACCACAGGATTTCACCGCAGTCTTGACCACGGCCACTTCATGCGACACAATGAGGAGTGCTGTCCCTGACTCCTCACAGGACATGCTGATTGCGCGTCGTTATGGCATGACGTCAACATCACACCTAGATGACGACGACATCACCGAGGAAGTGCCAGACCTGCCCGAGCTGTCCATTTTTCGGGAAGCTGCAGTGGGCTACATTTCCGGATATGTCGCCAAGATGGTAGCCCGAAGCACTCACTGTCCCGACTGTCGATCGGCTTTGACAACAAAGTGTCTGGACGGCACGCAGCCCAGCCATTGCCTGGTATTGCAGAAAGACCGAGGGGGACTGACAAAGCCATCCGATAGCCTCGTCAAAATCTGCGCAGTGACTGAGAAGCTCTTTCAGAGAATGTTGTTTGTCAACGACGGAAGACTGCCCCAAGGCACTGGATTCCCCTCAGCACTGTCACACGCAGTGTTGCAAGAAGTGGCGGGACACGTGTTTCACACACTCACTGACCATATGATGGACACAGAACCGGACAACAACCACATATTTGCACTCATCAAAGTATCGGCCCGTGCCTTCTGCAAAATTCGCATGCATCATCTTGCAAAACAGTTCAACACAAAGATCACAGGACAGCACATTCGCAAAAAAAATGACGAAACTCATCCTCTTTAAGAACCAGTAGTCACACGAAATCACTGGAATTACAGGCTTCCGCAGGCTGACTATACAAATGTTATCCTTTTTTTCTTTTAAGTTGTTACCTTTTTTTTATTCGCTCGTGTATATAATTATATCATATGCTTGTATTGACAAATTAAGCTTTGATGTTTTGTGTTTCTTATTACCAAAGATTTGTTTCATTTGGAGAGAGAGAGAGAGGGAGAGAGAGAGAGAGAGAGAGAGAGAGAGAGAGAGAGAGAGAGAGAGAGAGAGAGAGAGAGAGAGAGAGAGAGAGACGCTTTTTTGTTTCATTTTCAGAGAGAGAACTCGGAAGTCAGAACTTTATTACATAAGGATAAAGGTTTTAGGCTTAGCCTAATCTTCCAACCTGTCCTTGGAAGATATATACAGAGAATAATTGAGAGAGAGAGAGAGAGGTTTATGAGTAACATCTACAAATTTGTTTAACTTTGTCATCTTGATGTTTGCTTCGTCTGATTGGCTTCTCTTGTGACACTAACTGGTTTTGCAGCATTTTTTTTTATTGTTATAAATGTTCTTGGTTTCGTATAACCTTTTTGTCTCAATCTGTCTGACAGTCTCAGTCTCAGGTGTGTGTGTGTGTGTGTGTGTGTGTGTGTGTGTGTATGTGTGTGTGTGTGTGTGTGTGTGTGTGTGTGTGTGTGTGTGTGTGTGTGTGTGTGTGTGTTTTTTTTTCTCTCTTTTAATCAGTGTAACGTATGAAGCAACGCGTACATCTACAGTTTAGTATGCGGTAAGAAATACCATTCTCCCCCTTCCATCCACCAGGTACCGCCACTAGCAGACCATATTATTTTCTGAATAGTTTCTTCATTACTCAATAACATTATGCCAGCTGATTCTAATCAACCGACGGAGATAAGAAGCCCAGTGTGCCACATTCCCACTGAAATGTACACTGGTCAGGCTGTGGGATGGGCACAGCGAAATGGCGGCCCGGTAGCTGCAATCCTTTCCGCTGCCCAGGGCCGGACCAAATGAGTTGTAAGGGGGGGGTTCCTCCTTTTTTGGGGGGGAAAATCAGCGAAGTGGCGAAGCCACAAGCGCGCGCCTGCAAAGCAGGCGCGCGAACTAGGGGGGTCCGGGGGCATGCTCCCCCGGAAAATGTTTGAAAAACGGTTAAAATCTGTGCAATCTGGTGCATTCTGGGCCTTGTTTTGAGGGTTAAGAGCAGCATTGTTTTGGTGCTAAAACTAGTAAAAAAAAAAAAAAACCACTCAAAGCAAGGTACATGCTTTTTCCAGGGGTGGGGTTCCGGAACCCCTGGACCCCCCCCCCTGGGTCCGGCCCTGGCTGCCAGCACAGCGCTTGGTGGCTCTATTCTATATCTCTGTCATTCCCACCAACGTGTGCACTGGTGTCTGTCACACGGTCACAGTCTGTCTGCCACACATACCGTACGGCACACACACACACTGTGGCACACACGCACACACACACGCGCGCGCGCGTGAGCGCTGGCCTCTGTTCCACAGTGACACTCAACCAGGTGCATGAGGCCATGTATCCTTAGCGGATTCAGTATGACTTTATTCAGTTATTCTGCAGAAAAGACTGGAGAAACTTGAAACCGTTCTTTTCTGCACCATTTCTGCATAATGTCATCTTTCGCCGAAGCAGCGTTTTTTTCTGCAGCAAAACATTTTACTGCAGTAAAATTGAAATCAAGAATGCTGCAGTAAAACGGCGGTGCTGTTGTTTTACTGCAGAAACTTCCCTGTTTACATTTTTTTCTGCAGCATTTTGTACTGGCTCTTGGCGGATTATGACATTATTCAGTTATTCTGGAGAAAACCCGAAATGCTGGAGAAAAACTGTCTTTTCTGCAGCATTTCTGCATAAGGTCATCTTTCGCCGAAGCAACGTTTTTTACTGAGGTTAAACAGTTTCAGTCTGAAGCATAATGTTTACTTGGTTTTCTGCAGCATTTCTGCGATTAACTTTTTCTTCAGAATAGTCTGTGAAAAACGAACGACCTTGTAAAGTAGCGTTTGTATTCGTCGCCCCCTGGGGTAGTATAATAGTTTGTTCCGCAGTGTACCAATCAGAAGGCGTGTAGCATAAGGGCATTATAATTATTCAACTTCAATGACGGCCGAACGTGAACCGTCAATTCAGTCTGAAGCAAATCGAACACGAAGTGGACTACTGCGTTTGTCTGGGAAAATGTGACAATGTTGCTGACAGGTGCCATTGTCCATTCTCCTTGCACCAGAGAGAATAACAAGCATTGAAATGAACAAGCGACTTTCATCCACAAAGACTTTACAAAATGCTGCAGAAAAAGTATAAACAGGTTTTCTGCAGTAAAACAACAGCACCGTTTTACTGCAGCATTCTTGATTTCAATTTTACTGCAGTAAAATGTTTTGCTCCAGAAAAACCCGTTGCTTCGGCAAAAGATGACATTATGCAGAAATGCTGCAGAAACAAACAGTTTTTCTCCAGCATTTCTGTTTTTTTGCAGAATAACTGAATAAAGTCATAATCCGCTAAGGATAGCCATGATGAGACGATAGTGCAGGGTTTTCGAATTGTCTACCTTCACTGACTGTAACACTGACGTGTGTGTGCGTTCTGTCTTGTCTCGGTCTGTCTGTCTGTCTGTCTGTCTGTCTGTCTCTCGCAATGCGAATTAGAGAACAGTTTACCAAAAATTTGATTTCTACGTATGGGCGCATCGTACGTATCACTCATATTTTATGTGTGAAATGCTCCACTGATGTGCACATGAATGATTCCTCTCCAACTGTTCGAAACTTACTTTGTGAAAATTTAATTTAGATACGTCACGTTTCATAAGTTTTTTCACGCTGCAAGCTTTACGAAAAGATGTCACTGTATAATATTATATTACCCCATTTCCAGAACTACAGGGGCCAATGGCATATAAGGAAATAAACCGTTGTCTTGTCTCTCTCAGTCTCTCGCTCCGCTTCCGGTGGTCGCTGTGCTGTGGCATGACACGAACAATCTGCTGGGAAGAAAATTTCAAAACCTTCAGCAAAAACAGCCACTAAGATTTCAGTTTTAGATCTATCTAAAACTGTGGAGTCTACTCTGACCACCATTATCGGGTCAGGAGTGAACTCTACAGCCGTGCAATGCAGTCAACAAGTCAGTGTAGACCGTCCAGCCCTGTCATTGGTCGAGAGACTACAACTGATAAAGTCTACAACTTTTTGTGCCGCCTTTCCTGGTTGGAGCCGAGTCTACAAGTCTGCAACCAATCAGATGACAGGCATATAAATAGTACTGAGACAATGAAAGGAACTTGGCTGAATGGGCGTTGACTGGGCGTTGACTGGGCGTTTTGACTCCAGCTGTTGATGCAAACATCTAAATCAACGCCGACTCAACCAAGTTCCTTTTATTGTCTCGGTACTATTTCTATGCCTGTCCCGGACTACAAAGTTTTTATTGGGCTAAGAAATGAGCTCTAAATTTCTCAATCCTGTTGGATTGGACTTCGCCTCCAAAGGTGGTTGTTGTGTTCCAACAGGATTGAGAAATTTAGAGCTAATTTCTTAGCCTCCCCTATAAAAACTGTTATGGTTACTCTAAGGCAACCAACCCTGTATCTATATTCTTTTGGATTCAGAAAAAGAATAAAGAATGCAACGTAAACACTTTAGTGCCTGTTATTGCGATTTCCTTTTGAAGCAAAATGTTGATAAGGAATTTAAATAATTTAAGCTACTAATTAAGCTGAAATACAATCCCATTTTGGCCAACATTTCAATTAATTTGATTGAAAAATGTTGCTGCCACAGTGCCGCCTCAATAATATTTTACGGACGGATATGGTTTCATAAAGGATATGTATTGAATAAATAGACTCATGTAAAGTTTCGTAACATAACGTTTTTACTATCATAGTATTAGTAAACAAAAAATAGTTGTACACTCACGCACGCACGCACAAACACGCACACAATCATACACACACACATACGCTCGCACGCGCGCACACTAAACACACACACACACACACACAGAACCAACACGTGAAATAGCAGCACTATATGTTTATTCATCATTCACGCAGGGGGAATGTACAGTAACATAAGCATTTACATTCGCAGAATCTTTACCTGTTCACCACAGACGTAGAACTAAAAAAGTTAAAAAATAAAAAAAATGCCGTCGCGAAAGAAAACAAATTCGGAAAAAAATTGAAATAAGAAAGAGAGAGACAGAGAGAGAGCGAGAAAGACAGATGAGCGAGACGGGCATGAGCGAGACGGGCACGAGCGAGACGGGCACACAGTTTGAGAGAAAGAGAGACAGAAAGAAAGGAGAAAACAATGCAGTTAGAATATTCCAAAAAATGATTCAGACTGTCAGACAAATTAACACATTCAAAAATGGCCTCAAATTAATATTATTTTGCACAGTTTACATTTTGTTAGAATCTTTTAATAACACTGAGTCAGATCTTTGCTTTTAGTATTTTTGCTATCCTTTACTTTATTTGGGCTTGAATTTCTTCAAATTTATTTATGTATTCATTTTGTTTTTATTGTTATTGTTATTGTATTTTATACTATAACCATTCATATATCATTGCAGATACATTTTATATCAATCATTGTGCAAATTGTTGTTTTTCTGACAATACTATATCAACATTGATTTCATAACTCTGAGCGTAATTCAACAAGAGCGATAGATTCTGTGTGTGTTGGAAGCAACTGGGGAAGACAGACATTTGCACAAAACAGCACACATGCGTTAACAAACAGCAGAAAGCAAATACAGCCCCGCGAACAAGTAGATAAAAACTATACATTGTTTTGTTGAAACAAAATAACAGCAACAACTAAAGAGGAAAGAAAGGAACCACACATAAACACAAAACGGAAAGTTGTATATCACCCAATATGTAAATGCACACACAAAAGTGGTATGATAAATTTGAAATACTAAGATGAAATCAAAATACGCCTCTTAAAACAAGTGCTGAACTTTACTTCTCTCTACTCAAAAGCGATGAGCAGAATTGTACATTTACTTTTGAGGAGAGAGTAAGATAAGGGAAATAATATGGACGTGTTTTTTTTGGTTTTTTTTGAAGAACAGTTCCTTCCCTTGCCAACTTTCAGCGTCTCTTTTTACCAGTATTTTCACGCGTTATTTCCCTTCTTCCATTCATCATTCGTTGTTCTTTCACTCGGTCGTTCATTTTGTACCTAAGTTTTCCACGCTCGCTTGCAACCAGTTCTTTCCCTCCACCATTTTGTCAGCTTTTTCATATGACGATCATACTTATTTTCAAATTGTTCATGCGTTCGCGCCGCATTCTGTCATCTTGAAAAGTCTTCGGGGTGAAAAAATACACATCTCATCTTAAACTGTCACGGCCTAGAAGGGAACCATAGAAGACCAGACAAAAATGAAAGGACCAAAACAACAAATAAAGTCGTGAACAAAGTACCAAAAGGTAAACAGTAAACGCTCTCTCTCTCTCTCTCTCTCTCTCTCTCTCTCTCTCTCTCTCTCTCTCTCTCTAACACACACACACCCCCACACACACACACAACCAAGATGCGGACCGCTAAATAAAATATGTTAAAAAGCTCAGTTTACCCATAGACCAAATAGCCTGGACCGCCAACTCGTCACGTGACCCTTCGAGGTTACCACTCTCGACTTTCAAGGGCGCGTCACGTCCGGTTTGAAAGGCCAGCGATTAGAAGACAGTGAAAAGAAAGCACGCTCCAGTTATTTGTGACAATGGGAGGTGACAATGAACTGGATTTTCCAAAACCTCAAACTAAACTTAACAAAATTCATCGAAAAACATGTTCCATATGCACTTTTGCTGAGTTTATTTTAGCATTTTCAGAACTTACCTCGGCAACTTCGTCCATGTTTACAATCGACACCGGATATGACGTCCCCCTGATTTCTGAAAGGCCATGGAAGAGAGAGCTAGTTGGCAGTTCAGGATAAATGGTCTATGGTCTACCAAATGAAGGGCGCCTTTATTACACACACACAAAAGCGAAGAACTAAAAAAGTGCATGGAAAGAAGAATAGGGGAACAAAACCTGGGTCTTTCCGTCTGGGAATTTCCAGGCGAACCTGTACTACGTGATCGGTGATGATGTATCTCGTGAGCCATTTCTTCCTTTTCTTGTTTCAACAAGAAGAGCAAACGCTCGATCGAGTCACTTTCGCAGTTCTGAATATTATATGAGGCATCAGATGGACAGGAAGAAATTGCTATTCACAACACAATACAGATGTAAATAATTTGATGTAAAGAATAATCCTATAAAGTTTGAATCAAATCCGATGAATAGTTTCAGAGATATGATATTTCAATTTTTTTCCTTCAAGACATACCTGTGACCTTGAAAAAGGTCAAAGGTCACCAAAGCAGACGTCAAAGTGTAGAGGTCACTGGGAGTCACGTTCACATAAAATTTGAGCCCGGTCACTTTTATAGTTTCCGAGAAAAGCCCAACGTTAAGTTGTGTGTTGCCGAACAGAAAAGGCTAGTTATCTCCCTTGTTTTTCTGATAACGTTCGTAAAAGGCTACAGATGTAAATACTTTGATGTAAAGAATAATCCTACAAAGTTTCAATCACATCCGATGAACTTTGTCAAAGATATAAAATGTCTAATTTTTCCTTTGACGCTGACCTGTGACCTTGAAAAAGGTCAAAGGTCAACGAAACCATCGTTAAAGTGTAGAGGTCATTGGAGGTCACGACTAAACAAAATATGAGCCGGATCGCTTTGATAGTTTCCGAGAAAAGTCCAACGTTAAGGTGGTGTCTACGGACGGCCGGCCGGCCGGACGGCCGGACGGACGGCCGGCCGGACAGACTAACACTGACCGATTACATAGAGTCACTTTTTCTCAAGTGACTCAAAAACGGAAACACGTGACTTAACACAAAACCAGCAAACAAACAAACAACAAAAACAAAACACACACAAAACTGCTTTCCAATAGAGACATTTGTCATTACTTTTCTGTTAAATTTTCTCAACAAATCGAAAAGAAAAGACATTTGACAAGTAATTTTGAAAATGAAATAGTCCATTAATTTTATTTTATTTGAGAGACAATAAATCCAGCTAAACAAAAATTGTATATTTCTGATAGTTGACTACCCACTCACGAGAAGTGCTGGCTTCATCCCCACGGATTTTTATCGTACAACACCAAATCCATGTCTCGTTTCGACAGCAGGCCTACATACAAATACGAATGGCGTCACTCTCTGCAACATGACTTCGATCACTATCTGCAACATGACGTCACTCTCTGCAACATGACGTCACGCTCGGCAAAGCCTCGAGTGGCGACTTTAATAAATTCACATTGACATGGATTTGTACACATTGTCTCGGAGTGCATACAATGCAAGAAGCATATTTGATTGTTGTGTGTAAAGTGTTAAACTGAGAAATACGCTGGATTTGTTTTACTCTAACAATGCCGCGTATGCCAATATCTGATGGAGCAACAGAATACTGAATGGCTGTCTGGTGCTTGATGACGTCCCGATTGTTGACGCGCGCACATGTTCTGCGTCTATGAGACTTACGTCACAGGTAAACAAAACCATTAATTGATTGATTGATTGATTGATTGATTTATTGGTTGATTCATAGGTTGATTTGTTTATTGATTGATTGAGTCATTCATTGATTGATTGACTGTTTGATTGATCTACTAGCACATCGTTCGAACGACCGACTGAGCGAGTAATTCGGTGAGTGTGTAAATACAAAGAGCTTCAGTGATTGAGACGGTCATTCAAATTGCCTTTAGATGGATTTGATGAATGATTGGTTCTCAACTGTGGGATTCTCGTGGTTTGTTACGAAGACAAGTATGACAAATGTGCATCCCTGAGAAGGCAATAAACATAAATACTCGCGGACGCATATTGCAGCCACTCAAATAATACCGACATGAACATAATACGGCGCTCTATTGCGGTCGGATTGCATTCAAGAGTACCATCTCTGGCCGTCAGTGTGTCTCTTTGCTTGTACTTACAATTGTCATCTGTTATTTTTATGTTATTTCCCTTCCATTTTCGTGCTTCTCTGCCTGGCACTTTCTATCATTTAAAAAACAAAATTGTAAAGACAATTAAAAATAATAATAATAAAAACAATGTGTGTGTCTAGACAGCTGTCTGTTTGTGTGGTGGGGTCTGTGTGGTGGGGTCTGTGTGGTGGGGTCTGTGTGGTGGGGTCTGTGTGGTGGGGTCTGTGTGGTGGGGTCTGTGTGATGGGGTCTGTGTGGTGGGGTCTGTGTGGTGGGGTCTGTGTGGTGGGGTCTGTGTGGTGGGCTTAGCTGACTATGCCCCAAACAAACTACTGTTCGGGAACTGACAGTGCAAACATTGTCAGAACCGACATAAAATCAGTGAAAATGGGGCTGTACGAACTTTACTGTTCCTGAAAACAACGCGTTATTTTGGGCAGGGTTCAACATTAGCAAGCTACCATGCACAATTCGTCGGATTTAGGCCAAAACATATTATTATGCTCATCAAACAACTTAATTACTCAAGTGGGAGTATCCCAATGATGTACGTTTTTCTCGTTAACCTTAACCTACAGGTATTCAGAAGAAATACATGCAAATAGAAAGAAAATCAAACACAAAAAACAACAAAGGATAAGGAGATGTAATATGACTGAAACAGAGCAAAATAGCAAGCGGTATCATCTAAAACGTCACTGGATTGTCTATAGAGAAAAAAAAGTATACCGGGCTTCACTTGGCTCTGAAAACTGAATTAAAAAGCTTATCGCATTCTACTTCTGCAAATGCAACGCAAGCTTAAACAAAGTTATGGTACATATCACTGTACAAAATTGACAAAAGAACAGTTCAAAACAACTGGTGCATACCCTTCTCCATTAGAAACGCAAAACTGCCGATTGAAAACGCGAAAAAAACCCACTTCAGTGATTAATAAGAGACAATCACCCCCCCCCCCCCCCGAACCGCCCCCCCTCATCCTCACTTCCCATTAAGACTTAATCCCAACTATCAGTTACTTAATAACATATATCAGGGTGGATTATAAACATCAATTTTCATGAAGTCAACGATTTTCCTTGTGCGTTTTTGGTGGGGATGAGTACATTCGGATCATTTTTCAGCCGGGAAAACTTAAAATCAGTCTTGCAAGTCAACAAAATATGAGCTGTAACAAATAAGACCAATCAGTGTGGTTAAGAGTGTACAGGAAAAATAACCACCAATTATTTTAAACATCTTTTGTTTCTAATTCGAGCAAACACAAAATCCAGCAAAAGTATATCAGTCCATCAAAACATTGATTCTTTTCTGAAAGCTATCACTCTGAAAAAATTGAATTCCAAAGAAAATATTGACAATTCTCAACCTTGTAAAAGCAAGATATCACAGGCCTTCCTGAAAATAAAACTGCGCAGCAAAAGACAGTGTTTGTCAAAATCAATAAACAATGATGATGTGCTTCAAACTGTATGCTTACCCTGTTCAAAGTGCATCTTTATCCCAAAAAATGCAATCGTCATCACAAGAATGCACACACAAAAGTGGAAATGTCATGTTCCTAACAAACACAAATTGAAATAACAAGTTCACATTTTGATTTTACAATACAAATCATATTCCCTCGTCTGAAATATAACACTGTCGGTTAACAACAACAAAAATTTAAAAAAAAAATAATAATAAAGAGAGCGAGGGGGGGGGGAGTGAGGGGTGTACGAACAATAAAACAAACTTCAAAACAACCGCTAGTGTACATGTATAGAATCCTTATCAGACATGCAGCTCAAAAATACAAAAGATGCTTGCGGCAGCCTTTATCTTTACAATAAAATACCAACTGTAATTGCCCCAAGAAGCCAAGAAATATGTACGCGACCACCTCTTCAAACATACACACGTGCTTACGCGCGCATGCACTCGCAAATACACAGACGTAAACATTTAGCCAGGGAAAGCATGCATGTATAAATGCCCACTACGTTAATACATCAAAAAAGTACGGTAAAAATCTGGTGGTCAAACTGGCAAAATCAGATTTACTGAACTGAAATAGAAACAAAACAGAACACGTATCATTAACAAACCAGATACATACAGATCACTTTTTTAAAACGCACATTGATTTTTCTTCAAAGAGTAACACACTACTTTTTTTTTATAACTACCGCGAAACGTTCATCAAATGTCAGAAATTAGACAGGAAAACATTGAGGTGAACTAAAAGATAACTAGCCTACTGTCGTTTTTCTCGTTTTAATAAATAGTTTACACAGACTTTTGGAATTTCACTTAAATTTGTGATTAAAAAGTTGTGCGGTTTTCCCTACACAAGGCGAACAATAACATATAATTGCGCGTGACCTTTGATAAAAATGGGACACTAAAAACGAGTCTTACTTGTAAGGTAAGTGGCCAACGGGAAAAAAATGGTTATCACATTCTTGCTAAATGAATGTCTTTTGATTTTTGATGATCACAAATACGATGATATTTATATACAAATTGACTTTGAGAAATCTTACATGCGGAATATCAAAACTATGCACAAAACTGTGCATGAAAAAACTAAATTAACGGTCCAAGTTCAGTTGATTCAAATTTCAAGAAAAATACCAAAATTGGAGGACAAACAATATCAACATTTGTCTTCAAATCATTTGCTCTTCAGCAAGTATAACATTAGAAAAGGTCCTCATTACTATTCACGACTAGCAGGACCCCGCGTAAGTAACAGGCCCAAGGTGAAGGCCATTCTAAAAGGGGGAGGGGGGTGCATGAACTTCCGCTCAGAAGGACACGTGGAGGGGACTTTGACACTTACCTGTGACCTTGAAATTTGACGAGGATACATAACACGTTTGTTCTGTTTGAAGATTTTCAAAACCTACCAGTGTGTGAAATTTGGAGGCTAGCTTGAAAATACACTGGAGAAAAGCTCAACATAACTCTGCTCATTACCAAGATTGAAGTGAGTCAACGAACCCTGTCGTCACTGAACGTATAGTAACCACAATTCATTAACAGACATGGGATTGATGGTCAAATCTGCACTTGTACTTAAAATTACTAATAGTGCGGGGAACATCTTTAGCTTACACTTTCTTTTAAGGGCTAATTTTGACTGAAATAAACACACAGACACCCTATATTCTAGGGCTTTGAAATTTACAGAAAATCGTAACTTTGTGTAAAAATCACATTTCACCGAAAACGAATCGGGGATAATCGCATAACACTAATGCCTCTACAACAAGAAAAAATATGTGGTACAGTAATATGTCTTTTAACCAACAAGCAGGAAACACTATTAATTCAGGAATATAGTCGAAGGCCTTCAGTCATTCTTTGTACAATCAAGACACACAATCGGCAAAGGTTTTTTTCTCCATCAAATTTCACAGTCTTGAATCTGCAAATAACCAACTTTTGTTTTGTTTAATCATCCGTGTTCAGGGGAAATAAAAGTTTCACTTCAAAAGTAATCGATCATAATCGTCAGAATACTGCCACTGGAAGCAGTAGTCACAATCAGTACACACTTCACCTCGCACTGATGACAAAGACAGTGCCACTGTGACGTAAACGTTCCAACGTCATTTCGTTGACAACGTCATCAAACACACGTGTAAAATGGAAGAGCTTAATTATTGTAGAGACTTAATGTAGGTTCACGAGAAAAGATCCAAAGACTTCACTCCGATGTTGTGAATGCCGTGCACATAATGTTCAAGTTGTAGGTTTGACATATTTTTTCTGCATTTGTGTTCGATGTCTCTGAAAGTGCAACTGTTGTTGTTGTTGATCATCGAACGCAGAAGAAGAAGAAGAAGTTGTTGTTGATGTTGTTGTCGTTGTTGTTAAGCCAAAAAACGCGATGAAATTATGTAATATAACTTTGTTGTTGTTGTTGTTGTTGTTGTTGTTGTTGTTGTTGGTGGTGGTGGTGGTGGTGGCGGCGGCGGTGGCAGCGGCGACGTCACCGAAGTCATCGAGGTGATCGTCAGGTTTGTTATTGGAAAAGAGTTTGTTTGTATCGGTAAAAAAAATGAAAGGGGGGAGGGGGGCGGGCAGGGGGGTGGGCAGGGGGGGGGGGGGGGGGTGAAGGGTTAGTTTTCTAATAGGTGTATTAGGCTTTTCTGAGCTTTCTCTTTGTGCATGTGCTCTGTGTTTTGGTGCAATTCAAGCACAACTCTGTGAATGTGAAGTACCGCAGTCCATTGCAATACTAAGGTCCTTGGTGATGGTAACACGTCGTACCTACGTTGTATGAAAGAAATGGCAGGAGATTCATGACGTCATCATAGACACGTAAAATGACGCCACAGCACACATGACGTCAAAACGTGGAATGTACGTAATTTTGTAGTTCTCACGTCACATCACGTGATCCGGGTCACGCGTGATTCGAAATGTTGATTGGTTGCCGTATCTCATCGGTAGTCAATGAAAACTTTTATGTACCACGTTGAAACCAATACTGTCAACACTGCCAACACACTGGACATACGGTCACCTGAAACGAAAACCACATTTGAAATTGAACTTTGAAATTAAACCTATAAACACTAAGAAGTGAACAAGTTCAGTAATGAAATGAATGCAGAAGGCCAACTCTCTCTCTCTCTCTCTCTCTCTCTCTCTCTCTCTCTCTCTCTCTCTCTCTCTCTCTCTCTCTCTCTCTCTCTCCTCTCTCTCTCTCTCTTCTCTCTCTCTCTCTCTCCCTCTCTCTCTCTGTCATTCTCTCTCTCTCTCTCTCCCTCTCCCTCTCCCTCTCTCTCTCTCTCTCTCTCCCTCTCCCTCTCCCTCTCTCTCTCTCCTTTGCTAAAAAACGGGTGTGTGCGTGAACATGCATGCACACACCTCAGCGAGATTTAAAGCTGTTCTGGGAGAGTCCCGAGGCAACCACCCTCTCTAGCTCTCTCTGTCTCTGTCTCTCTCTAGCTCTGTCTTTTGCTCTTTCTTGCTCCAACATGTTAACCTGGTAACAGCCCCAATTCCACCGCAACCCCCCTCCACCCCCCCCCCCCCCCCCCCCCAGAATCCATTCTTTCATTACGCCCCTCTCTTGTCCAACCCCCTCCCCAAAACAAACAAATACACACTCCCGTGCTTACCGGAAGCAGTACCGCGCGAGAAATGCACGTGACCAATCTTGTAGCCGCGTTTAAAGCAGCCCATTTCGTCACTTCCGTCGCTGCATTGCACTTTTTGGTCACACCTATGAAGTGAATCCGTACACATCGCATTGTTCTTGCAGGTAAAGTTCTTTTTGGGGTCGCACTTGGACATGTTGAAGTTCGGCGGTGTCTCTGAAAGATTAAAGAAACAAAACACTACAGATTCTGGACACAGCTCGACAACAGACTTGCTTAAATAACGTTTCAAATACAAAATCAAATAATAACAAGATCCCCCGAAAGCGGCGTATGGCTGCCGGAATGGCTGGGTAAAAACGGTCATACACGCAAAAACACACTCGTGCAAAAACATTAGTGAACGTGGGAGTTTCAGCCCTTGAACGAAGAAGAAGAAGAAGAAATAACAAGAACAATAACAGTTAAAGTATTGGAACGTTGAATTGAGGACAAAACCAAACATTCACAAGAACTTTGACCTTTCGGCCTATGGGGTGAACAAACAATAGACCCAGGAGACAACAATAATTGATGCTGTGACTAATCTTAGAGTGTGACTGGATTGAGCCCCACCCCACTCCCCACCCCCTCCCCGTCTCCTCACCCCAGGAGTGGTATGCAGGGAAGTGTTTTAGCGGCACCTGACCGCATGGTGGCGCTGTTTGTTCTGTAAGTCGCGCTAATTGCCATTCACGAAACCCCGTTTCGACACGCCAAAGTCACGTGACGGTTTTAAACTTGCGGGACCTACCTCTCGGCTCTACAGTCGCTAACGGCATGATGCCGCCGGGAAATCTTTTGATGTTCGGATGGCTATGTCCGCATCTGCTCTGATGCAATCGGTCGCCTCGCTTTATTTTCTTGAATACCACTCCAGGACCGTATCTCACCCACCCCCACCCCCATACCCCCAACTCACCCGGACAGGGTTCCGGCCCGCAGTCTTCCTCGTCAAACTTCTCCCCCTTGCACTTGGCGCCTCCGTTCGCGGGTGGGGGGTTGTTGCAGTCCCTGTGACGTTTGCGCTGCCCGCCCCCACACGCCGCTGTGCACTCCCCCCACATACCCCACATCGACCACGTCCCGTTCTCTGCAAATTAGAAAATAAGGGTGTAAGTAGTTCATAACTAAATAATATATCCATGAACATTATCCATTAACCCATGATTAATTAATAAATAAAGACAATTTTTACTTTTCAAATGAATACATAAAGCGCTAATTGTGTTATTAGAGTTCTCATCATCAGTATTAATAATAGTCTCTTTCTTCACCGTCGTTGTTATATATATTTCCGTCATCACCGTCTTCATCTTCATCATCGTCTTAAATCACCAATCATTATCGAAAAATCACAAACACCCACACACAAACACGCACGCACGCACGCACGCGCACGCACACACACACACACACACACACACACACACACACACACACACACACACAAACCGCACCCTATCCCAACCCTTCCACCGCACTGCAACCCTCCCAAAAACCTACGAGGGCAGTCCACTTCATAGCAGGTGAACTGTTCCGTGTTGGTGAAGGGTTCTTCCATGGCGGGTTCGTTCTCTCCAGGATACCATGAGCGCATCCGGGTTCGGAGCCCCATTCCGCACGACTTGGAGCAGCCCGAAAACTCGCCCCACTCGCCCCATCCACCACGTGACTGCGCCACCCCTGTAACAGCCACGCTCATTGGTTGAGACGGTACATTACAGACACAGCCATCGGTTTAAACAAGACTTTATTCAATTCTTATCGTGAAATAAACAACATAATTATGAAAACATCCAAAAACAAAATTCATTCGCTTGGGACTTTCACAACAAGAGGCTGAGACATTCGAATTAAGGACTGGGTGGCCGAGTGGTAACGCACTTGCGCTCGGAAGCGAGAGGTTGCGAGTTCGACCCTGGGTCAGGGCGTTAGCAATTTTCTCCCCCCTTTCCTAACCTAGGTGGTGGGTTCCAGTGCTAGTCTTTCGGATGAGACGAAAAACCGAGGTCCCTTCGTGTACACTACATTTGGTGTGCACGTTAAAGATCCCACGATTGACAGGCATAGATAAAAATGTCCATCAAATACCCGTGTGACTTGGAATAAAGGCCGTGAAAGGTGAATGCTCGCCCTAATAGGCTTGAGGTTTGCTGGTCGATGTGAATGCGTGATATATTGTGTAAAAAATTCCATCTCACACGGCATTAATAGGTAACATGCGCCTTGAGTCGCCTTGTGTGGTGAGATATGAGCGCGATATAAATTCTCGTAAATAAATAAATAAATAAATTGGATCAAGCAAAGTTCTTGTTACTCATTGTTTGTGCACTGTAAAGACCGTTGGGTCGATACATTTGTGAATGTAACGTATTGTTTTGTCAATAACAAACGTTCCAACAACCTACCTTTCTTGTTTTTTTTAAATTCTTTTTTCAACATAATTATGGCATTTAGTATTTCTCACTCTAGCATATAGTGCTTATTTTAAGCAATCTTTGTGAAGTCGACGTAGCAGTGGTAAGCATGATGGTGGACTAAACTGAATTACTCATTTCAGAATACTATCACAAACAGAAAAGACCCAGCCATTGGTTGTTAACGGTTCGTGATTGTGCAGCAAAATAATGACAACCAAGCAGGCATTTCAAAGCAGCAACAGCGACTGGTAAGTATATAGTGATTAACGCATTTTGGACATTTTGTCACTGGGTGGTAACAGCCAAGCTGATTGGTTAAAGGCATAGAAAGCTGATGAATATACACGCTAATTGCTTTACCCAGAGCTGGAGACAGACTAAATTAAGTTCCCTGCAAAATATTGTGGTCTAGGAGCCCTTAAATGTTGAGATATTTGAATTTGTATTTTAATCTAGATGGTCCTATTTATAGATTTGGCAACACATGTAACGTTGATGCAAGGGAGCTAACACCGCGGCTTTGTTGACATCCTCACTTTTTCAGAGGCTAGAACAAGCTGTAATGCATGTATTATGGTCCGCGCATGGTGACATATCGTCATTATATGGTCTTATGGTGCGTTTGACATCGATTGTGGGCAAACTACACTTTGTAAACACGGGAGTGCGTTAGTATGCCTTTAAGATTTTTGGAATCAGGAACAGTGGTTGGTTTCTCACCAGAAGCGATTGCTTAGAATCTCGTGTCGTGACATAAAGTGCCACGTAGTACGCTGTTATACTTTATCAAATCTCTGGAATACTTGTAGGAAGAATATTTGTTTCTATCTGGAAAATTCAAGTTGTCATCAGTGGGCAACCGCGATTCTCCTTTTCGCTGTACGCGTGCGTAAGTATGAATAGCTTCGACGTCATTTGAAACTTGCAAGAGATCTTTAACGTGCGCATGCGACACACACGGGTAACTGGGTACCGACAGCAAGAATGTATTCATCGAGAGAGAAGAAATCGAACGCAGAAGAAGAAGAAGAATCACGAGAGAAAAACCCAGGGCTCGAACTAGCAGCTATAGCAAAGAAAGCTGCAAACAATATCGACCGCGGTTCGCCGTGGTGGAAACTACATAATAACCTTTTTACAGTGAAGACTTAGACTTGAAAAAAAAGGTAAGGAACAAACCAAACAAAAGCATATAACAAAATTATTTTAAAAACATGAAATAAGGAACTTACCTTGCAGGCAGCAGCAGAGTACGAAAAAGGCTGGAATAAGTGTAAGCTTCATCGCTCCTTCCATTCTAGTTAATCTGAAACAACACAAAAGACACGTACTCGTTATATTTAATTGTTTCCAAAGTATTCAATGTTAGATCTGCAAATACACGCTCCCACGAACGCATGAATGCACACACACACACACACACACACACACACACACACACACACAAACACACATAAACCACACACACAAACGCACACACAAAACACACACACACACACACACACACACACACACACACACGCACACGCACACACACGCATGCACACACACTCGTAATGTCATATGGATGCTTGTGAGTGTTCGCTGTGGGAAACAGAAGCCTGCAGTCATGAATATACCAGTCTCCACTCTACAATAACAGCCTGGGGAGATGAAAACGTCTTTCCACATGTCTACCAATAATAATCACCTGCCCAAAATGCACCTGCCATACTGAGTAACCTCCCCTTATACGTGACACAACAACATGGACGCTTAATTTTATTTATTGATTTGTTTTCTCGATGGCAGCCTCTAAAAAAGATATGATGGACGAACAGGGTGCGAAAAGGTCGGGGTAGAGGAGAAAGGGTTGCTTGCGTTCGTAAATAGAGCAAGAGACAGAGGCAAAGAGAAGAGAGAGACCAGAGAGAAAGAGAGAGAGAGAGAGAGAGAGAGAGAGAGAGAGAAAGAGACCAAAGAGAAAGAGCGAGAGAGAGAGAGAGAGAGACCAGAGAGAAAGAGAGAGAGAGAGAGAGAGAGAGACCAGAGAGAAAGAGAGAGAGAGAGAGAGACCAGAGAGAAAGAGAGAGAGAGAGACCAGAGAGAAAGAGAGAGAGAGAGAGAGAGAGAGAAAGTGACCAGAGAGAGAGAGACCAGAGAGAAAGAGAGAGAGAAAGAGAGAGAGAGGCCAGAGAGAGAGAGAGAGAGAGAGGAATCAGATAGATCACAGAGAGAGCAAGAGAGAGACCAGAAAGACCAGGGAGAGAAGAATAAGATAGAGTCACACGGATAGACACAAGAAAAGAGAGAGAGAGAGTGTGTGTGAGAGAGAGTGAGAAAGACGGGGGGGGGGGGGGGTGGTTGCCCTGGACATTTTTCAACCCAACCCAACCCCCCGAGTAGCTGTGGCAGCAACAAAAGCAAGAAAACAAGGAAAGAGAGAGAGGAGAGAGAGAGAGAGAGTGAGAGAGAGAGAGAGTGAGAGAGAGAGAGAGAGAGAGAGAGAGAGAGTGTGAGAGAGAGTGTGTGTGTGTGAGAGAGAGTGAGACAATGACAATGACAATGACAAATCTTTATTTTTCGAGGGTGACAAGAATAAGCATAGATATGCTTTTTTGCATCTGGCCCTCGCCCTAAAGAGGGACTAAACTATTTTACTATAACTATGACTAGGGAAAAAAAGGTTACATAAAAACATTAATGGTAGAACATATAAGTTTATGTACATGAAGCGCATTATGTAGAAGCATTGTAGATCATAAGGTAGTGTTCAAAATTGGGTGTAAAGCAATGAAGATAAACGGAAAGTAACCCAACAATACATTAGCTCAGCAAAACAATGTATTACAGAGCCAAATCTTCGTGATTTTGTCACAATAAACCATAATTCCGATAATGAACAACTGTATACAAAGAAAACATACCAATCAAGTTTATTTGTTCATAGAGTTCATTAAATGGAAAGAATATTTGGTTCTAAAAGAATCTGTGTTGGTGGATTGCCGCAGGGCGTCCGGAAGAGCGTTCCAGAGGCTGCTTCCTGAATAAACAAGACTTGATTTAAATAGGTCTATCCTAGGAAGAGGAGTGTTTAGTTTTATAAAGTGGTGCGAATTCTTCAAAGAGAACTTTGAGCAAATGGTTTCGGGTGCATTTTCTGTCATAATTTTATGCATCATTATTCCTTTGTTGTAATTCATTCTTGACTTCAGAGGTAGGACCCCTATGTTGATGTAGTCTGAGTCGGTGAGAGTAGTCTGTTTGAGTAATACTACTTTTAGCGCTCTTTTGTGTAATCTGCTGAGTAGCTTTAGGGAATTATCACTTGCAGAGTCCCATAGAGTGGATGCGTAATCAATAAGAGACTGAATATGAGCAGTGAAAAATAACTTCCTGGCTTGACAATTAAGGAAGTGTTTAATTCTAGATAAGAGGTACACTTTCTTTGACACTAATTTACTAAGTTGTTCAATGTGAGTTGACCAAGACAGGTTGTTATCGATGTGGACACCTAGAACTTTGTGATGGTCGACTTTTTCCACTATATTGCCGTCAATCATTAAATCGGGACCAGTTGAGGTAAAATTCTGTCGTTTTTGTCTAGTTTTAATTATCATATATTTGGTTTTCTTTGGGTTAAGAGACATGTGATTTAGGTCAGTCCATTCT
>NC_090257.1:3283612-3301497 GCF_037325665.1 Littorina saxatilis | reverse complement strand
GATGGGATAGAGCCACTTGTAATTGTTTCTTGTTCACAAAAGCACTAATCAAAAAAAAATGCTCCAGGGGCTTGCAACGTAGTACAATATACTACCTTACTGGGAGAATGCAAAGTTCCAGTACAAAGGACTTTACATTTCTTACATACCAATCAATATGAGGCTTATATTGCGCGTATTCTGTGGGTACAGTTCTAAGCTCGGGGATTTTATTTTAATTTTATTTTATGCAATTTATATCGCGCACATATTCAAGGCACAGGGATATATTTATGCGTGTGAGATGGAATATTGTTTTACACAATACATCACGCATTCACATCGGCCAGCAGATCGCAGCCATTTCGGCGCATATCCTGCTTTTCACGGCCTATTATTCAAGTCACACGGGTATTTTGGTGGACATTTTTATGAAAATTTATCTATGCCTATACAATTTGCCAGGAAAGACCCTTTTGTCAATCGTGGGATCTTTAACGTGCACACCCAATGTAGTGTACACGAAGGGACCTCGGTTTTTCGTCTCATCCGAAAGACTTGAACCCACCACCTAGGTTAGGAAAGGGGGCAGAAAATTGCTAACGCCCTGACCCAGGGTCGAACTCGCAACCTCTCGCTTCCGAGCGCAAGTGCGTTACCACTCGGCCACTGACACGATACACCAACACGATATCAGCACTCCAGATTTTTATCTCGCAGTTTTTCTGAAGGACTTTGCATTTGAAAACTATTCTCAGACAAAATATGAGTTTAAACTGCAAGTACATGTACAGGGAGTCTGAAGGGTTCAAGTCGGATGAGATAGACTACTGTTGTGGCAATCTTCGAATTTGAAAATAATTTTTTTAAAAGAGTAAAACTCATAGTTTCTTCTTCTTCTTCGCTCATGGGCTGAAACTCCCACATTCACTCACAAATTTGCACGAGTGGATTTTTTACGTGTATGACCGTTTTTTACCCCACCATTCAGGCAGCCATACGCCGCTTTCGGGGGAAGCATGCAGGGTATTTTTGTGTTTCTATAACCCACCAAACTCTGACATGGGTTACAGGATCTTTTCCGTGCGCACTTGGTCTTGTGATTGCGTGTACACACGAAGGAGGATAAGGCACTAGCAGGTCTGCACATAAGCAATGACCTTGGAGATCAGAAAATTCTCCACCTTTAACCTACCAGGCGGCCGCGATTTTGACTCATGACCTTCTGAATAGGAGGCCGATGTCTTATCCACAAGAACACCGAGCCCGTCCAAACTCCTAGTAAAAACAACAACTGCAAATCTGGGAGCAAAATGTAAACGGTTACAGTTTCAACTATCCTTCCCCTTTATATCAGCATTTTTGGAAACCTAAACGAAAGAGTATTCAAGAACAACAGTCACGGATTCAGATTTAAAAAAAACAAATGGTAACTATGCTTTTTGGAAATTCTTTCTTTAATTGGTGTTTAACGAAGGTTATATCGCGACAGGGAAAGGGGGGGGAGATGGGATAGAGCCACTTGTTAATTGTTTCTTGTTCACAAAAGCACTAATAAAAAAAAATGCTCCAGGGGCTTGCAACGTAGTACAATATACTACCTTACTGGGAGAATGCAAGTTTCCAGTACAAAGGACTTAACATTTCTTCCATACTGCTTGACTAAAATCTGTACAAACATTGACTATATAAGAAACACTTAACAAGGGTAAAAGGAGAAACAGAATCCGTTAGTCGCCTCTTACGACATGCTGGGGAGCATCGGGTAAATTCTTCCCCCTAACCCGCGGGGGGTCTTTTTGGAAATGCGCTTCAGACAAATGCCTTTATGTTACTCACAGCAAAATGCAAGAATAATTGGGGACCATATGGGATGGGGCAAATTGGGAGGGAGCAATTCGGGACACCACCATAAATATCTACCAAATATTTACAAATAGCTATCTTAGTACATGCATAACATGCTGTACCAATACACAATTTCTTTAAATAACTATGTAAGGATTATTGGCAGTCTCCCGGAGCATGTTTCACGCTATCCTGCGATCAGGACAAGCGACTGACTGTGATGTGTATGCTGTGCGGCGTGCGCTACATAAGAAACCTTTTTTTAAATTTGTATTAAATATAATCACCTGAGCCACGAATGGCTAGCTGACAGCGGCTATCTTTTACACAACAAATTCTGAACTGTGATGAACTCGTGACCGCTGATTTTTAAAGGCAAGGGGTATCATATTGTGCGCATGGCATACACATCCAAGTTGGTCGTTTGTCCCGATTGTGGGATACAGCCCGTCAGAGGCGTAGAGCGTGCTCGAGATGTTTTGAAAAACCTGACTGCAGTACAGGGATTTTTACACCTCCGGACTGCTGATAATCCTAACAGAATTATTTTCAAAAACCGTCTATTGCCTTGAAAGCAAACCTGGAATTTCTGATGCGAGTTGCCAGAAAGAAAGTTCACTAACAAGATCCAGGCCAACACCACCCCCCCCCCCCCATCCCCCTAAAAAAACACTAAGGAGTGAGGTGAGCTTAAATAACTAATTAATTAATCAATCAATAAATTCTCTGCTGAAATCCCCAACTTCGCGCATCGAAGCTATGAAAAACAGGACACTGCCACGTTTCCATTCAGCTAAACGCCACACCATTTTCAAGAGGGGATGTCTCAGGAAGAAAGATGTGACGCTCCCGATTCATATGTTTCAGAAGACAGCCCACCTGAGAAAAAGAAGAACACAATATAGAAATAATAACAACCTGTCAACCACAAATACATTAAAGTTTTTCAAACAGTTCACTAATCCGACAAACTCATGCTCGTTTCTGGTGCATTTGATAAAGCCAATTACGGGTAGATGCTAGACAACAGCAAAACCACCACCACATAACAACACAAGATTGTTTATGGTTGTTTACAGTCTCTTGAACACAGGAGTCAATCGAGACCATATATATAACAAGAAGCATAAACAGGGTTCCTGCAGGGCAGAGCTGATACAATTCAAGGAGTTTTCAAGGACATTTCCAGGACCAAATAAATGCTTTTCAAGGACATGATTTTCCCCAATTTAATGCAAAGCACCAAGCTTACCTTCAGGAAGGGAAGCAACTACAGGTGACTAGTAATAGTTAGTTCGTCTGCTTTAATTTGTTTTCA
The DNA here is from genome assembly GCF_037325665.1 of Littorina saxatilis. Taxonomy (NCBI): domain Eukaryota; kingdom Metazoa; phylum Mollusca; class Gastropoda; order Littorinimorpha; family Littorinidae; genus Littorina; species Littorina saxatilis. The sequence continues at coordinate 3,298,352 of NC_090257.1, read as the reverse complement.
CTCGATCTTTTATTCTCCCAAAATGTGTGTACTGTATTTGACGAAAAAAAAGGGGGGTTGCATTTTTTTTTAAATAAGACAAGCTGCTGACGAAATGTATAGGCAACAATTTGGAAAAATCAAGTACTTTTCAATGACTATTTAACAAAACTCTATTTTCAAGCACTTTTCAAGGCCTGGAAAAGGTTTTCCAATTTTCAAGGAGTTTTCCAGGGTTCAAGGACTCTGTACGAACCCTGCATAAAAAAGCACTTCAGTTTGAAACCCAGGTTCAATGTAGTAAATGATATTGCATCAATGTTCCATCCATCCTCAGCACTTTCAAAACCAGTTTCTTCTAGGTCATACACACCTTTTCCTCGATTGATCCACAGTACATCAGATCGCTATTGTTCTTTTTATGATTTGCACCAAGGGAATGATTAACATTTCTGTCTTAGTCATATGTAACAAGCTTTAAGCAAAAGCATAATATTCTACACATTCACATATTGTAAGGTTGAAGGGGTCTATGTCGACCAAAAGAAGGTGTATTCCCCATAGCCATAGGTGTTTTCCCTGTGTACCGGGAATACAGTTGGATTTTCTGTAAAGAAGTATAATATCGTACAATCTTGCGCCAAGCGCGTGACTGCGGTTAGATAGGAGAATCTATTTAAAATCCTGAATTCGCGTGCGGCATCCAATCAAGCAAAACATGCTTCGACCGTTTATCAAAACGGATTTAGTTAAAGAAACATCTGCACCCCCACCCCCAACAGCCTGGTATTATGTTTTCCTCGCTGGTACTCTCGTCCATTGAATCACTTTCACAAGCTTGAAGTAATTCCATGGCGTCTAACGGAAGTATATTCCCTGTATATGTACAGGAAATTAACATACAGGGAATACAGCCACTGTTGGTCGACATAGACCCCTTCTAAAGTGCTGCAGTAGTTACCTTTCCCTCCAAGGACCAAGCTGTTCATCCACTGTAGGGCTGACCGGGGTTCCCCCTTAGCAGAGTGAGTGGCGAATCCTGGCTGATAAATTTCCTTTCATTTTCCATGAATGAAGAATACCAGCTGGGTTCTTTTATTCATGGACCTGTGTTCTGCAACACACACAAATCAGCCACCAACTTGTAAATATATGTAAAAGAAAGCAAGTGGCAATCTGAATAACAGAATACAAAATGATCAATCCACACAATCATACTTCAGCACTGAAAGTCCACAAAATGAAGCACTGCTAGTACATGTACTTCTCATAATTTACTGAAACTTTACTCGTCAAAACAACCATTTGTTTTATCAACTTTACTCGCATGTGGCGAGTAGATTAACATTTCTACTCACCATTTACATGATTTTTACTCGCCATGGCGAGTAATTGAAAATACTCGCCACTTTCAGGCCTGTACTTGTGCATGAGATGTGTTTACCATCCATATGCCCAGACCATGCGCTCTTCTGTTGTGCTCAGAACAGTAAAGAGTTGCTTGCTGGGGTGGTTGTTCATAAGTTAACAGTTCACAAGAGGGCACAAACAAGAGCAAAAACACAGGTGCCTGATTCAAACTCATTCAAATGCAGAACCTTATTTTTGCATGAACAGAGTAAGACATGATTCTTACATAGCTGACCCTACCCCTGGCAGAAAAGTGCTTGAAATTGTCCATGTGGTCTCTATTGATCAGTACATTTGATGCGTATTTGTGATACATATATACTGATATAGAGACAAGTAACAAGTGGACATTTCCTCTGACACCTCTACCATTTGTACACCTGCACAAATCTCCTGCCATAGACTACAAAAGGAAAACATACAAATCAAAACAAACACAAATTTAACCTAATGTTTACCTTTCAGCAGCAGAAAAGGCTGTGTTTTCTGAGGTGTCTCAGAGTAAAGCCACGGTGTTGGAGATCTATGCAAAACTAGGCTGTAGGCAAGGTCCAACATCTTTAGCTGCACACACAAAAAGAAGAAGCAAGAAATCACATGACATAGATGACATTCCTCACTAGTACAAAACCACAACTACACTAGTCAACTACCAATGTAAGAATCATAGTCCTGCAAGATTACCCTCTTAAAAAGTAAGATTGCTTTCATTCAAACACTACCGTGGGACCAAACTCCCCCCCCCCCCCCCTCCTTTTTTTGAGTTTTTCCTACATGTGTGTTGATGTTTCCATTAATTCCAAGCCCTGAAACTGTGAACTTGAGATCTTTATGTATGCACACAGTCACAGGCTTAATAAGCTATTCAGAAACCAAGCAGAGTCTGCACAACGTCAATTCTGAGAAATAAATCCCCACAACCGGTTTCAAGGCCACACTTCCGACTGAGCTATTGCTTGCCATGCCAACCTCCACCCCCATTTGGAACATGCACAACTAGTATACCCATACACATGTAATAATACTGCTTGCCTTCCTCCCCCACCCTCCAAATCAATAAACACTAAATGTATGCAATCAGTAATCTTTTAGTTAGTAGTTGACTACCATCACTACTCTCTCCACACCCACCCACCCTCTTGCACACCAGCGACACACCCCCATCGCCCAATCATTTCCATGATTCTCTCTGCCATATAGTTATCCTAAACACTAAGATTATGACACATTTGTTTTCCAATTAGGAACATAAAAAATTACTGTAAAAAAAATGTACAATCATGCACTCTCTGAGTCTGACAAGAGAGTGTGAGAAAAGTCAAGAAAGCAAGACATGTGTGACATAACTAAATCTTCTAATCTATTCCTGAGATTTACTCTTGACAGCTTAAAATGGAACCTCATGCACTTACTGTTCTGAATTGTAGAAATTTCTTGTAGTTATAGCAGCAAAGGCAGTTTTATTGGGTACCACCAGGTGTCACTCTGTCATCATCTGATCAAGCATTCAAGCAAATGGTTCAGCACTGAAACAGTAAATAGCAAGATTGTACAGAAAAATACACAAACTTTCTCATTAATTTGTATCTTCAACTTCACATTATTCATAAATAATGATACCTTACTTTGACTAAGTTTGAGTAGGATTAACACCATGCAGAGCCAGAAGTTAACTTGAAATAAAATAACTATACGTTACTCAATACTGCACTCAATGAGTCAATTGTCAGCAAAGGTGATAATCAATGCAAGGTAAAACCAAAGGATGCAACTCAGTCAGCAATTGCAAAAACTACATAATTCTAATCAAGCTGTCAGTTTCATTAGCTATCAGAATTCAAAACATGTTCTTGTTTTTGTTGTTGCTGTTGTTCATGACTACATTAATGTATCTCAGCATTTCTAGTTTCTACACTATAGCCATTAAAAAAACCAAAAGAAGTGTCCCAATGTTTAATGAAGCGCTCTTGCAATTAAGTCACAATTGTTTGCAGTTGCTGAGAAAAGCTAATAGTAATAGTCCTTACAGTAAGTTGAGTAACAAATTATAAACAATTGCTGTTAACACTCATAGTACAAGAGAGCAAACCACTGCAAAACTATAGTCATTTATCAATGTTATGCTTGCCATCCACCCCCGACCCCAAACCTCTCCCATATTTTATGTACATCAGACTAGTATTCTTGTTAGTTCATTTCAGCTGTAACAGTGACAACACGTTTGCACACTACAGACCTGGAAGTAGAAATGTTAACACATGGAGTGCTAAATTTCAGGATACAATCTGTTTGTTTGTTTGCTTAACGCCCAGTCGACCACGAAGGGCCAATCAGGGCGGTGCTGCTTTGACATTTAACGTGCGCCACACACAAGACAGAAGTCGCAGCACAGGCTTCGTGTCTCACCCAGTCACATTATTCTGACACCGGACCAACCAGTCCTAGCACTAACCCCATAATGCCAGACGCCAGGCGGAGCAGCCACTAGATTGCCAATTTTAAAGTCTTAGGTATGACCCGGCCGGGGTTCGAACCCACGACCTCCCGATCACGGGGCGGGCGCCTTACCACAAGGCCAACCGTGCCGGTCATACAATCTGTTTCAAAGTACAAACACTGGCAATCGGAGAGAACAGTGTTACTGTAAGTCTTTACAGTAACATCAAACAGTATCCCCTCTTTTTGGTAGTACAGTGGAACAACACTTTTAATATCCCCTGATTAAAGACTCCCTCCCTTTTAAGACCCTGTTTTCTCAGATTTGTCTGTCCACAACCTCTCTATATTTACTCTCATCTCAAGACTTCTTCCTTTCAAGACCTGATTTTTTCAGATTTGTTTAGGTCCTAACAGGAAGGGGGGGGGGGGGGGGGGCCCAGATAGCATGCTAACGTTAAATTAACGTTAAATTAACGTTCGCGGTAAACGTTACATTAACGTAAAAAGTTAACGTTACATTAACGTTACTTTGCTCATCTGGTTAACGTTAATGTAACGTTAACTTTTTACGTTAGTTTAACGTTAGTTTTACCAAAAACTAACCATAAAATAACGTAAAATTAACGTTAATTTTACGTTAACCTCTAACGTAAAAATAACTAAAAACAAACCAAAACAAAACCATAATATAACCGTTAGATTAACGTTTATTTAACGTTTTTTTAACGTTTGCATGCAAACATAAAATTAACCAAAACAAAACCATAATCAAACGTTTTCATGCAAACGTTAAATTAACGTTCACATGCCAACGTTAAATTAACGTTCACATGCAAACGTTAAATTTACGTTCTCCTGAAAACATTAAAATAACATTTGCAAATACAAATTTGAATTAATGCACAGAAAATTCAAGATCACAAATTTTATTTAAAATTTAAATTGTTGGGGTCTTTAACAATTCAATATGTGAATACTAATTTGATAACAGTAACACTTTTAAAATGTTGAACAATGCAAACTAAATTCCTTCAATTGCTAAAACATGAAAATGTGAACTAAAAAAATATTACAACACATTTTTCAGTCTCAGTAAAATACCACAGCATAGTATTATCAATCGGGCAGGCAAAAATTATATGTAGACTTAATCTCATTGAAGCAATGCTACATTGACTAATAATAGTCTGAACTTGATAAAAAAAAAAATCATCAGAAGGCGATAACAGGATCAGCAATTAAGAATTTCAATCACAATGCTGGTATGGGTTCATCAAGGTAAATACCATAGGGCTGTGCAAACTCATTATCGACAGCGATCATTGTTAATGACAAAATCAGAGATGAAAACAATACAAATTATTTGCACAATCACTAGGGACATCCAGATTCAACCTTCGTCAGACGAACATTCGTCGGTGGTGGGGATTTCCTTTCTATTTTTAACTTTGTGCCTCAATGCGCATGCGCTCGGGTTTTCGCGCCCACCACGGCTTGCCGAAGACCGGGATCTGCGTGGTGAAAAAGGCGTGTTTGACGAACCTTAATCAGCAATCTTCGCGAGTACTTTTAGTCCTTTTCATAATGTTAAAAATATGTTTTATGTGCGCAGTGTTAAAGTTTGATATCTTTACGACGCTTCTGTGGACTGTGCATCTGTAAACTGTTCATTTTGGAGGCCTAGTGCATGAACACGGATACCCACACAAAACTCAGAACTTGAGTCAACGGGCGACATATCCTGCCAATTATCTCCCTTGATCTCTCTTGCACAAGACACTTGTTTCCACTAGGCCTATTTTGTTTTAGAGTTGGGAGATTTTACAGGAATGAATCTAAAAATCGAAAAAAATTGTCAGTGTTGCGTGTGTACCCAGCATATTCAGATGTCTGGAATATTCCGATAAAAAAGACTCGTCATATATAACGCTACTCGTCACGTCATCACTGTTTCGAAAAACAGACGAACGCGCACGAAGAATTTCGCGTAGATCTGGACCGAAATTGGAAAGTGGTGACCGTGACGGGATGTGACGTCACCACTTCAACAAACTCGCGAAGATCGGAACTCACGAACTTTTGACGAAGGCAAACCTGGATGTCTCTAGTAATACAAGCAAGTCAGTAGCACAAAATATGAGAAACGAAGGGATGTAAGCGCTATTAATGCATACACGTGCGACATGCATGTAAAGTCTTTTGTTCATTCAAAAGCGTGTTATTCTCACAGGTGCCAAGAAAATTGCTTCCACATAATCTCACTTACTCTTGTTGCACATGTCAAATAGCAGAGCAATTACGTCCCTTTGTTTCTCAGATATTAAAATAGCGCTCTGCTTCATTTCATTAAAATTCTTGCTATCACAAAAGATATTAACATATTTTGTGGAGTAGCTAGATGAAAAACAATCATCGATGAATAAAAATTAACAAGCAGCAAGACTGCAAGTTTTCTGCTCCACTTTGCCAAACGTGTGTGCACAGTGAATATTTGTTTATGAACTGTTGGTGTTAGTCCTGAATGATGGCACCCATGTAAATGAGGCTTGATGCCGGGCTGCTTTGCAAACACAGCATTCAGAAGCTGTGGGTCAGCAAAGGTGTTGAATCTTGTTAGTGAGATGGCGCGCAATGATGTCCTGTAGCACTGGCAGCTGCCTGCACTCGCTCTTTGACGCTGGTCAAACTTCTGGTCGTAGGTGAAGTCCACCTCACAGAATATGATGATGGTAATGGTGAGGGAGTAGTTCAACTTCTGCTTGAACTATGTGGCCAGGCCCAGCTCCCTGACTTTGAAGTGGTCATAATCTTATGCAGGATACCAACCTGGGATAGAGAAGGAAAAATGGTTCTTAGTCAATGGCTGGGATTACAAACTAAATCACACACGGTCCTTAGTCAATGGCTGGGATTACAAACTAAATCACACACACACACACTAACACCAACACACACTAACAGACACATACACTGACACAAATATACACTTACAAACACACATCTTTCTTTCTTTCTTTATTTGGTGTTTAACGTCGTTTTCAACCACGGAGGTTATATCGCGACGGGGAAAGGGGGGGAGATGGGATAGAGCCACTTGTCAATTGTTTCTTGTTCACAAAAGCACTAATCAAAAAATTGCTTCAGGGGCTTGCAACGTAGTACAACAAACACACATTCACACACATTAGCAGTAACAAACACATACAATACATGTACTAAGAAACACACCAATGTATACACACACAGACACACACACACACACACACACACAGGCACACACACACACAGGCACACAAGCGCACACACACACACACACACAGGCGCAAGTCCACATATGCAAAATCAAAAGTCTCAGCCCAATTTGTAACAACAGAGAAAGAAACAGAGAGAAAGAGAGAGAGAGAGATTGTGTGTGTTGCAAGCATTACACAACTGATATTGAAATTAAGCACCACAGAAAACAAGAAGAGCAAACGCTCGATCGAGTCACTTTCGCAGTTCTGAATATTATATGAGGCATCAGATGGACAGGAAGAAATTGCTATTCACAACACAATGCATTCCTGAAGAATGAGATTGCATGGATCGAGCAACAAAATATTTACCTTGGCATTAAAAATACTCTCATTAATCTCACATAAACAAACCCCATTAATAACTTAATTCACATAAACTAGCATCATTAATTTTTTTTCGAAGCAATCATATTAACAGTAGACACACTAACATTTGTTACTCTTAGAGCTGTGTCACTTTTATAGTTTACGAGAAAAGCCCAACGTTAAGTTGTGTGTTGACGAACAGGAAAGGCTAGTTATCTCCCCTGTGTTTCCGATAACGTTTGTAAAAAGCTACAGATGTAAATAATTTGATGTAAAGAATAATCCTATAAAGTTTGAATCAAATCCGATGAATAGTTTCAGAGATATGATATTTCAATTTTTTTCCTTCAAGACATACCTGTGACCTTGAAAAAGGTCAAAGGTCACCAAAGCAGACGTCAAAGTGTAGAGGTCACTGGGAGTCACGTTCACATAAAATTTGAGCCCGGTCACTTTTATAGTTTCCGAGAAAAGCCCAACGTTAAGTTGTGTGTTGCCGAACAGAAAAGGCTAGTTATCTCCCTTGTTTTTCTGATAACGTTCGTAAAAGGCTACAGATGTAAAAACTTTGATCTAAAGAATAATCCTACAAAGTTTCAATCACATCCGATGAACTTTGTCAAAGATATAAAATGTCTAATTTTTCCTTTGACGCTGACCTGTGACCTTGAAAAAGGTCAAAGGTCAACGAAACCATCGTTAAAGTGTAGAGGTCATTGGAGGTCACGACTAAACACAAAATATGAGCCCGATCGCTTTGATAGTTTCCGAGAAAAGTCCAACGTTAAGGTGGTGTCTACGGACGGACGGACGGCCGGACAGACTAACACTGACCGATTACATAGAGTCACTTTTTCTCAAGTGACTCAAAAAAGACGACACTGATTTAAACAATTCACTTACTGGTCAACAGTGTGAACTTTCAGCACAGACAACGGAAACTTCGATGTTTTTTCCCTCTTCCGATTGAATAATTTTGGTACAATCATCTGTCATCAATGAACTCATCAGTCTTCCCACCAGTCCAGACACCTCCCCACCAATTGCAGACTTGCTTGTTATCTGAGCGAATAAAAATCAATATAAATACATGTGCACAGGAATGAGAACAAGGATTCTCAGTTATCACAAAAACAAACAAGCACAGAATGACAACATGTTTTCCTAAATGTTATTAAAAACAGAAAAGTTCATCATACCAGTCCATCACTGAAACAGAAACGGTTGATATTGAATTTATGAGTGTGTGTGTGTGTGTGTGTGTGTGTGTGTGTGTGTGTGTGTGTGTGTGTGTGTGTGTGTGTGTGTGTGGGGGGGGGGGTCTGTTACAAGCAATAAACAACTGACAACAATAATTATACATGTACCAAATTGTACTCACTGTTTTCAAAGCTGATAATTGTAAACCTTGATGGGTTGTCCCCTTCCAACTGCATGCTTTGGTACAGCCATCCTTCAGACTGTGGCCCCCTCCCATTGCCACCCCCATCTCCGATTGTAGACAGGATTTTTTCATCTGAAAGAAATAATGTCCAATTAATACGAATTTGCACAAAGGACTGGAAACAGAATTGTAAGTAATTCTGATTTAACCAACAAATGTACAAAAGCACAATGATAGATTATTTTCCCTAATATGTTCCAACTGACAGTTGAGTAATTACAGGTCACCAGAAAGGTCCACCACTGAAACAGGAACAGTTCAAATTGGAGTTTGTGTGTGTGTGTGTGTGTGTATATGTGGAAAGGGGTGGGGTGGGGTGGGGGATGCGTGTGTACATGTGTGTGTGTGTGTATATGTGGAAAGGGGTGGGGTGGGGTGGGGGATGCGTGTGTACATGTGACTGTATGTTTTGCAAGCATTACACAACTGATTATAATAATTATACAACAAATTGTTCTGTCAGTTACATTGAAAACTCATTTAAAAAAAACACTTACTGTTTTCCAATGCAAACCTTCAGCTTGTTGAAGAATGGAAACTGGTTTTGCTTTTTACCATCCAAATGCGATGAACGGCCATGCCATCAATCGGCTCACTTTTTTTTTGACCAGTTAAGGCACCTCCCCACCAAATGCAGACAGTTTTTTTTGTGGTATAACTATAAATCTGAAAGAATAAAAGCTATTTATTATGCACAACAGAATCATAAAAGGAATAGATTCTTAGTTCAAATCACCATTTCAGGCAACAACAACAATAAAGAAAAACAGCAAACACCTAAACACACACACACACGGTGACACACACACAGTGACACACACACACACACACAAACACACACACACATAAGAAACAAACACACTTTTTAGTCTTATATTCCAAGAAAAATACATAATAAAAAAGAAAAAGTCTCAATAATTAGCAAATCTATATCTTCCAAGTTCACTGAGGCAATACTCACTCAAAGTTTGTAAAACTCTTGAAACCAGTCCAGTAATTATGTCTTGCGCCTTCGGTCTTAGTATTGGACTGTCCAGTCTGGTTCGTTTCTGTTGGTGTATCACATAGTGCTCTTGCAACTGCCAGTTTTCAATCTTCCCAACGCATTTGTTGACAACGTGCCGTTACGTCCAAGTTCGATAACTAGGAACGAAAATTCTGAGTGACCTCCCTTGATCGCCAAGGGACAGTACTCTCAGTCTCAACCTTTCACAGTGGAATCGAAATTAAAAAAAGTTTCTGTAACAGTTTTTAAAACGCTAGCAACTTCAAAGCCAGTGTGACTGCTGACACATGTATAAGATAACATGCTACACTTCAGCATATATCAGGACTAATAGTAATACAGATCTTGTGACGCTGAGGCGAATGGCAAATGGAACTTTCAGCAGGAAGAAATTCAGGTAATGTTGAACTGTGCTGTTGTAAATTCATAGTTCACGATCCGTTGGCATTGTGATTGTTGACTTATTTTTCATACGAGTCACAAATATCAAAGCAATATCATGCATAACGATTGGAAAGGTGGATTTCTCTCTCTTTCTTTCCTGCCTTCTGTCTCTTTCTCAGTTTCAGTCTCTCTCTCTGTCTTTGTCTGTCTGTTACTCTCTCTCTCTCAATCTGAGACTTTCTCTCTCTCTCAATCTGATACTTTCCACACATGTGCACGCAGGGCACTTACTGTTCAATCTTACAGCTTCAGGTCAAATGCATAACTGTACAGTAAATAAGAGATCTCAGGAGAGGCATGGGGAGTTATTTTCGAAAATGATCTATTCAAAGACACTTAAAAATAAAAGTTAAATTTTTAAAACAAGGTTTGATTGACAACTGCTCTCTCCCCTCCCCCCACTCTATTCCCACTCTCTATCTCTCTGTCTTCATTAACAAGTAAAGATTTGAGTGTGTTTAGACTATTGTAATTAATGCAATTCACACATCAATGCTTTCAATTTTCATTGCAGGGTGGGAGGAATTACCATGAGGATGGAACAGAAAGCATTCACAGGGATGTAAACTACAAGGTACAACCCCGACATTCTGGCTGTTGAGGCCAAGTAAGTGTGTGTCACTGTGTGTGTGTGTGTGTGTGTGTGTGTGTGTTTGCAGGTAAAATCCTTGTTTAACGCTAAGATGAATCAGAATGTTCCAGCAGTCATATTATTATATTTATAACAGAAAATCATATTTGAGAGAAGGCAGTGTTATTGTCAGGCCTCAGCCTAGGGTCATTGATACATGCTGATATTATATGACGCATTGTTCTAATCCTTGGCTGGTCGGCCATCACATCATTTCGGCATGTTGGAGGTCTTCCGACAGAACAATTTGTTGTAGCTGGGACATCTTTACCTATGCATATTTTTAGTCAAGGTCCAACTGACATTCTATTGTCTTAGTCTGGGGAAAATTTTGTTGGAAGGTGTTCTGTGTGAGTGTGTGTGGGTGGGGTGGGGGTGTAGGTGGACGGGTTGGTAGGGCTGTTATCCGTGCCAGGCAGCATTGACATAGAGCATTTCATTCAAACACACAATGATGCTATCAAAGTTAGCAAATTCACAGAAGTAAATTCAACAATATTGGCATAATGCAAAGACAATTTAAACCTTATTTACCTTCAGTTCTATGTTCAGCAAAGAACAGCAAAGAACACCAACAAAGAAGACATAATTATAGTGTTTACACTGAAGTTCTGAAATAACACTGAATTCTTTGTTTTAAGATTGTTGCATTCTTTGTCTTTGCAGGTGTCATAGCATGTGGAGCAGATCTTCAAAGTCGCCTATTGCAGACATGTCATCGTCTGCACTGGTTGTATCAACAACTTTTTCCATGGCTACTGCTGCAGATTTTACAAATATATCGTCTGCTGCAAATTCAACAACTTCTTTGTCTGCTGGTGCTGCAAACTTAACAACTTCTGTGTCTGCTCCTGTTTAAAATTCAACAATTCTTGTTGTCTGGAGCTGCTGCAAAGTGAATGACTTCTTTGTTTGCTGCTGCAGATTTAACAAGTATATCGTCTGCTGCAAATTCAAGAACTTTTTTTGTCTGCCGCTGCTCCTGCTGCAAACTTAACAACTTCTGTGTCTGCTCCTGCTTAAAACTCAACAATTCTTGTTGTCTGGAGCTGCTGCAAAGTGAATGACTTCTTTGTGTGCTGCTGCAGATTTAACAAATATATCGTCTGCTGTAAATTCAACAACTTCTTTGTCTGCTGCAGATACTACACATTCAACAACTTCTGTGTCTGCTCCTGCTTCAAATTCAACAATTCTTTTTATCTGCTGCTGCAAAGTGAGCGACTTCTTCCTCTGCTGGTGGTGTTGCAAATAACCTCATATTTCCTTGTCTCTTCTGGCATCATTTCAGATGTATAATATATATCTGCAAAGACTTTTTTAAACCCAAAAGATGGAATAGAATTGGTAAATTTCTAGGTACAGAACCTAAAAGTGTGATATATCCAAACTCACTTCTAGAAACTTTAGAACTGATTCAACTTTTGACATTTTCATCATGGTTGTGTATTTTTTATTTTTTATATTGTGGAAATATCAGGGAATGATGAATAAATGTTTAGAACATATTCTCAAAACATGTTTCTAATGGTTTTATTTATTTGTCTTTTGTTTTGTTTTATGTTAGCATGTACACTGTTTGGCTCAAAATATGAGACCTGGCCAGTACCATCCTTCCAATGAGACAGAGATCAAAAATCAACAGCCTGCATGCTCTCCGGATTAAGTAATACAACAAGATAAAATAGCGTTAGCTGCAAAGTTAACCATTCTCACCAAAAACCTTTTTCAAACTTTGATTTGTTGGTGTTTGCTTGTCTTTTTTTAACACGGTTTTAGCTACATATATAACAAACACTACAACAACAGCAGACAGAAAAGATTATGGGAAATGCATCTTCAAATAAGAAAAAAAAATTACAAAGCAAAAAAAAAATTTAAATACAATTATTTTCCTTATGATTTGTTTGATTATGTTTTTGGGGGTTCTTTTTAATGTTAGCACTCAACGTGAAAAATACATTCAAACAGCAGTTGTATTATACTTTTATTTTGGTCAAATTGACATTAGCGGTAAACGTTAAATTAACGTTAATTTAACGTTATATTATGGTTTTATTTTGGTTAAATTAACGTTTAATGTTAACGTTAATTTAACGTTTATCTTGATGAGTAAACTAACCTAAATCTAACGTTAATTTAAGGTTCGCCATAAAACGTGAAAGAAACGTAGCCATAAAGCATAAAACTAACGTTAATTTAACGTTACATTATGTTTTTTTTTAATTTTTTTTTTTTTTAACAAATACATTTTTTTGAAAGGTTTGTTTTTGATATATATGTCAATTAAAAAAAAATTATATTTAAAAAAAAAAAAAAATTTTTGACATTTAAAAAAAAAAAGTTTCTTGTTCAAGTTGTTGCCACCACAACAATAACTTTTTTGGTTGTTTTGTTTTGTTTTTTTTTGATTTTGCTTTGATTTTGAACGGTTATGTGTCAACGTTTATTTAACGTTTTTTTTAACGTTTCAGTGCAAACCGTTTTTTAATTGTTTTCGGGCAAACGTTAGATTAACGTTTGAAATTGGTTTGATTTTGAACGGTTTCGTGCCAACGTTTATTTAACGTTATTTTAACGTTTCAATGCAAACCGTTTTATATTGGTTTTCAGGCAAACGTTAAATTAACGTTAAAAAATGGTTTGATATTGAACGGTTATGTGTCAACGTTTATTTAACGTTATTTTAACGTTTCAATGCAAACCGTTTTATATTGGTTTTCAGGCAAACGTTAAATTAACGTTTAAAAAAGGTTTGCCATGAAAACGGTTTGCTTGTTAACGTTAATTTAACGTTAATTTAACGTTTGCTTTATAACCGTTTTTCTGCTAACGTTAATTTAACGTTGATTTAACGTTTAATGCTAACCGTAAACCAAAATCTAACCATGCAAACGTTAAATTAACGTTAAATTAACGTTAGCATGCTATCAGGGGGGGAGGGTTCGATCGACTTTACTGGTACCGTGAAACCGAAAGTGACCAAGTCATCAAGGGCACGTATATTCCTGCTGCTCTGTTAGCACCGATCATATTTTAGAAACGTTGCACTCTGTCGTCAACACGAATGTAGGAATAAAAATAGTATTACCTTCACCAGCTGTCTCCATGGAGTCGAAAGACCATCGGCCGGTTTGGCTCGCTTGTGCCATTCCTGGATGAAAATTGAAATGACCCTGGCTGCTCCGTTCTTGGCATCAATGGCAGTGCAAAAAAAGCGAATCCCGACTCCCATCCAGGATAAGCTGTACGGCACGGCGGCGTCTCTGCAGATGACCACTACATTTGGACGATTTGGACTGGTCTACACGTGTTGCGACAACAAGCAGAAGAAGATACAGATAAGGTGGCGGGAGTGATGTCCCTTCGCTGCAGTGACTAAAAATACAAAACTATCTCAAAATAAAAACACAAGGAACGGATGGGTAGTTAAATTTGTGACAAAAGAAATTAAACGTTCAAATGACTTACCACCCCCCTCTGCTATGTCAGTTGCGAGTATGTCAGTATGTGTTTGTGTTTGTGTGTGTGTGTGTGTGTGTGTGTGTGTGTGTGTGTGTGTGTGTGTGTGTGTGTGCCCGGCAGTGTGCCCGTCAGTGTGTACGGTACGTGTGTGTGTGTCAGTGTCATTGCCGGTGTGTGTGTTTACGTGTGTGTGTCACAGTGTGTGTGTGCGTGCGTGTGTGTGTGTGTGCCGGTGTGGATGTGTGTGTGTGTATTGTGTGTGTGTGTGTGCGTTCGTCAAGTTGTGTGTGTCAGTGTGTGTGTCAGTGTCGATCAGTGTG
>NC_090257.1:3261112-3278612 GCF_037325665.1 Littorina saxatilis | reverse complement strand
ACTTTACATTTTTTGTTTGTTTGTTTGTTTGCTTAACGCCCAGCCGACCACGAAGGGCCACCATATCAGGGCGGTGCTGCTTTGACATTTAACGTGCGCCACACACAAGACAGAAGTCGCAGCACAGGCTTCATGTCTCACCCAGTCACATTATTCTAACACCGGACCAACCAGTCCTAGCACTAACCCCATAATGCCAGACGCCAGGCGGAGCAGCCACTAGATTGCCAATTTTAAAGTCTTAGGTATGACCCGGCCGGGGTTCGAACCAACGACCTCCCGATCACGGGGCGGACGCCTTACCACTAGGCCAACCGTGCTGGTCCAGACTTTACATGGGGTGAACCAATCATTCTACTTGGATACATACCGAACATCAGCTGTCTGGGGGCTTCATGAGCACAGTGAGAATGTGTGGACGAATTAATGTCACAGCTTGCCATTAGTGTGTGTTAAGAACTGTTTGATTTTTGGTACATGTCCAGGTAGAATGATGGCCTTAACTTATCCCATGTAAAATCCTGCTATGATCTGAGATGGTCAGTCGAACTATATTTAGAGAGAAATTCAAATCCAAAAACAAAGAGACTGACATTTTTTTTTATGATAGAGAAATTCAATTTTTACGCCCTCACGGTAAAGCCATTATAGGGGCATGTTCCTGGGTTTTTACCCCGACTTTAGATGAGATACACAAGTGTATGCGTGTTTAGGTGGTATCAGCCATCTGCACTTATGGCAGAATGACGGAGGTCTTTTACGTGCCACTGTGATGACACGGGGGTGGGACATGGATACCGTCTTGGGTCCGCATATAAAGTTGACCCGTGTCCGTCCCAGCCCGGATTCGAGCCTGCAACCCTAGGACCACAAGTCCAGTGCTCTATACCATGTGAGCTAGCAGAGACATTCTATCTATGTCTCTGGAGCTAGTAACCGGACCCCCCAGAACTATTTACACGGGATGATGATAATTATACACCCAAAACACACAATGTTGTCTCTTTCACTTTCCGTTCAAGCATATGCCGCAGGGGCGGACGAGGGGGGGGGGGGGGGGGGGTTCTGGGGTTTCCGGAACCCCCCCCCCCAGCCAAAAAATATTAAAAAAAAATTTCTTTTTGGTTGAGTTTCAATTTTTGGGGTCTTAATCAGTGACAAAATCTGCTGCCTGAAACTGGTAATGATCATCCTCAGAATGCACCAGATTGCACCATTTTGCATCCTTTTTTTCAACATTTTCCGGGGGGGGGGCATGCCCCCCGGACCCTCCTAGCAAGCTAGGTGCTTCACACCCATATCTTCACAATATACTTTTGGAACCCCCCCCCCCATAAAACGAACTGATCCGCCCCTGTGCCGTTGTACTACAACTCGTGATGAAGAGGGTTGGTTTCCCAGGTAAACAGAAAAGAATGTGTCTGTGCAGAAGGATACAGGAGCAGTACACGAATGCCAGTGCAGTGCAGTCTTCCACTCCACTGCTTCTGGAATACCGCTGGAAAAATGAGAAGCACGTGAACGTACTGGTATATAGGTGTGCGAGCATGAGAAAGTAATTATCAGTGCGGTGCGTGGGGTTTTCTCGTACATGTTTTTTCTCCATCGTTGTGTTCATGAATGCGGGTAATTTTGTTCAGAGGAATGTAGGTTAGACAAGGTGCAGTCTTTGTGATATTTTTGTGTGTTCTTGGACATGGGGATGACTACGCACGTGCACACTTCTGGTTTTAATATTTTACAATACGAGAACTCATTACTTGTACCAGGGACCTATATTAGGTCTATGCTTGTACTCTTTTCATTAACTGTTTGTCTTAGCCCTTGTGGTAAGTACGGGAACGTTGAACATTTACTTGGACTAGCGCAATGACTTAGTGGATCCGACGCCGGATCTGGGTCGCGCCTAGTGGGTTAAGGGGGGAGATTTGTCCCATCTCCCAAGTCAACTTATGTACAAACCTCTCAGTGCCTTATCCCCCTTTGTGTGTGCACGCAAGCAAAAGACCAAGCATGCCATTTGTAATCCATGTCTTGAGTTCGGTGAGTTATAGAAACACAAAAATACCAAGCATGCATTCTCCGAAATCGGCGTATGGCTGCCTGAATGGCGGGGTAAAAACAGTCATACACGTAAAAACCCACTCGTGCAAAAATATGAGTGTACATGGGAGTTTGAGCCCATGAACGCCGAAGAAGAAGAAGAAGAAGAAGAAGAAGAAGAAGAAGAAGAAGAAGAAGAAGAAGAAGAAGAAGAAGAAGAAGAAGAAGAAGAAGAAGAAGAAGAAGAAGAAGAAGAAGAAGAAGAAGAAGAAGAAGAAGAAGAAGAAGAAGAAGAAGAAGAAGAAATAGTTATTTGCATTTGGTTGTGTATGGAATCCCATTTTAACGTCTCTCAATTTAAGCAACCCCACCTCGCCCTTTAAGACCCGGCTTTCTCAGTCTTTCTGGTCACAATCTCTTCAGATTCAGCCCCATTCTAAGACTCGCTCCGTTTTAAGATTTAAGTTTGCGCATCACCACTACCCGTTTATAACCGGAATGTTTTTAGAAACCTGTGAGGACGCAAAGAATCAATAGTTTATTTAAAGGACTGGCTTCCCTAGCTCTTTTGATTGCCTTTAAGAGGGGTACAACTGTATACGCCGTCTTACTTGCGCCCCCGCCCCCCCCCCCCCCTTCTATCTACCCTCTACTGCCCTATCTCCATTTTCGTCTGCCCAGTTGGCTCCTAAAGCCTGTAAGTATGTGACGAAATGTGATGGATGCTTTTGTCTGACTCGGCTAGGACGATGGGCAATTCTTTGAAAAACTCACCAGACAGAATCTGATACGACTGTCACGGGGTAAAACCTACCGGACTGATTTGACCCTTCCTGGAAGACTTAGGAAGACTCATTCCACAAAACCGACAAGCGATTTTAGCGTGCTTGGTTTTAGAAGGAGTCAGGGTTCTCTATGCTATGGTCTCTAAAAGATCCTCTTACTGCTATTGAATTCAAGTGATGTGAGCAAATTAGATGTACTCGTGTTTAGGAAGTCCAACTATAGAATTCAATTGATGTGAGCTATTTTAATGGGCTTGGTTTTAGAAGGAGTCAGGGTTCTCTTTGTCGTGGCCTCTGAAAGAGCCTCTTGCAGTTATTGAATT
Source organism: Littorina saxatilis (assembly GCF_037325665.1). Lineage (NCBI taxonomy): Eukaryota > Metazoa > Mollusca > Gastropoda > Littorinimorpha > Littorinidae > Littorina > Littorina saxatilis. The sequence goes on along the minus strand of NC_090257.1, from coordinate 3,275,461 downwards.
CAAGGGATGTGAGCAAATTAGATGTACTCGTGTTTAGGAAGTCCAACAATAGAATTCAGTTGATGTAAGCGATTTTAGTGAGCTAGTTTTTAGAAGGAGCCGGGGTTCTCTTTTCCATGACCTCTGAAAAGAGCCTCTTGCAATTATTGAATTCATGTGATGTTAATGTACTTGAGTTTAGGAAGTCCAACTATAGAATTCAACTGATGTAAGTGATTTTAGTGTGCGTGGTTTTTATTTTGAGGAAGAACAAGGGAGGGGTCTTCATGGCCCGTGAAAGAGCCTCTTTCAGCCATGGGTTTCAACTGTTAGGAAGAGGCAGGGAAGCTAGACGTGCTTGTTTTAGTTTTACACCCCCGGTATAGGGGTGTGTATAGGTTTCACTCGATGTGTTTGTGGCGGTGTTTGTGTTCGCAAGTAGATCTCAAGAATGAACGGACCGATCGTCACCAAACTTGGTGAACAGGTTCTATACATTCCTGAGACGGTCCTTACAAAAATTGGGACCAGTCAAACACACGGTTAGGGAGTTATTGGTGGATTAAAATTATACAACGACTTATAGACGGACACCCCCGTTGGTCAAAGGGAAATAACCATTCTCACTGCCACCAACTGAGAAGGTTATTTCCCTTGACGGGGATGTTTTTCCTATCAGAGGAATTTCTTGTTTAGAAAGAGTCAGGGTTCTCTTCTGCCCCTGAAAGCGCTTTTTTTCAGTTGGGGAATTCAACTGATGTAAGCTTTGGTAGTGTGCTTGTTTCTAGGAAGTGCCAGGGTTCTCTACTGCACCTGGAAAGGCGTCTTCCAGCAATTGAATTCAGCTGATGTAAAGACTAATATTAATTGGGCGAATTCGACTTCGCGAAGCTGACTGCACGAAGCTATGGCACTTTTTATTTTTGTTAAAGGACTTCCCGAAGTCTTCGCAAAGTCAACTCGGGCCTTAATAACAACTCTTCGCCACATCTTCGCGAAGTCAACTCGGGCCTTAATAACAACTCTTCGCCACATCTTCGCAAAGTCAACTCGGGCCTTAATAACAACTCTTCGCCACATCTTCGCGAAGTCAACTCGGGCCTTAATAACAACTCTTCGCCACATCTTCGCGAAGTCAACTCGGGCCTTAATAACAACTCTTCGCCACATCTTCGCAAAGACAACTCGGGCCTTAATAACAACTCTTCGCCACATCTTCGCAAAGTCAACTCGGGCCTTAATAACAACTCTTCGCCACATCTTCGCAAAGTCAACTCGGGCCTTAATAACAACTCTTCGCCACATCTTCACGAAGTCAACTCGGGCCTTAATAACAACTCTTCGCCACATCTTCGCAAAGTCAACTTGGGCCTTAATAACAACTCTTCGCCACATCTTCGCAAAGTCAACTCGGGCCTTAATAACAACTCTTCGCCACATCTTCACGAAGTCAACTCGGGCCTTAATAACAACTCTTCGCCACATCTTCGCAAAGTCAACTCGGGCCTTAATAACAACTCTTCGCCACATCTTCGCAAAGTCAACTCGGGCCTTAATAACAACTCTTCGCCACATCTTCACGAAGTCAACTCGGGCCTTAATAACAACTCTTCGCCACATCTTCGCAAAGTCAACTCGGGCCTTAATAACAACTCTTCGCCACATCTTCACGAAGTCAACTCGGGCCTTAATAACAACTCTTCGCCACATCTTCGCAAAGTCAACTCGGGCCTTAATAACAACTCTTCGCCACATCTTCGCAAAGTCAACTCAGGCCTTAATAACAACTCTTCGCCACATCTTCGCAAAGTCAACTCGGGCCTTAATAACAACTCTTCGCCACATCTTCGCGAAGTAATTTCAGCGTTCTGGGTTTTAGGAAGGGCCAGATCGAAAAGATCCGGCGAGCAATTTTAGCGTGCTCGTTTGAAAGAAGAGCAAGGGTGTCCATGACCGTTCTTAAAAATCCTCTTACAAACATTAAATTCAGTTGATGTAAAAGGTAAAGGTAAAGGTATTCCCATAACCATCTGGTCGTAGGGGAGAGAGATGTTAGAGATCTCCACTTTTCTGGGGGCCAGCTTTTTATGAGGGCGGTGCCCATCTCCTCTCCCTCGCTGCCTTTGCCTTCCCCGGCCCTGAATAGGGTCAGGTACCCATTTCCAGCTGGGTGGACTGGAGAGCGCTCGGAAAAATCGGGTATTTGTATTTGTCCCCGAGTGGGGGACGAACCACGACCTCCAGCGTGAGAGGCAAGCGCTCTAACCACTGCGCCACTCCGCTCTAGATAGTTGATGTAAGCGATTTTAATGTGTGCTTGTATTGTCTGTGTTTTTTTTCTCATTGGAAGAGCCAGGGTTCTTTACGGCCCAAGCAAGGGCCTCTTCCAGCTATTTAATTCAACTTACTCTACGAGATGCTTTGTCTGGGTCCTGGACTGATGCGGAAAACAACGTTCGAAACAATGCATCAAGGTTTTCGAGTTGTCTTTGATTGGCAAAACGCCCAAGTTCTAGTTTGGTAAATCCCTTGGAGTCTATTCCTTGCTTAGATGATGGACGCATAATTGTTTGACGGAAATTCATCGAACGCAGAAGAAGAAGAAGAAGTTTGACGGAAATGAACCGTCTGCCCAGTGCATTAACTTGATATGACTTGAACCGGATTCCCGTGATCATCATGAAGGCGTTTGAGTCGCAGCCTTTAGTAGAAACTTCACAAAAGGTATTCGATGTCTACAGTCTTACTTTCGTTACTTAGAGAAGGTATAGTCAAAGGAGATACGTGCAGTGTTCTTCGGAGGAGTGCTATTCTCTTTGGCACAGTCTCGACGCAAAGTCTCGTTTTTTGGGGGGAGAAATCAATGGTAAAACATTCAAACTCTCGACCCTCCCACCGTTTATCTTAGACTTTGAAACCTCGGTCAGCAAGTCTCGTTTTTTGGGAGAAATTCAGTGATAAGATATTCAAAGTCTCGACCCTGCCACCGTGTTTCTTAGACTTTAAAGCCTCGGTCAGCAAGTGTCGTCCTTTGCGAGAAATTCAGCGATAAGATATTCACAGTCTCGACCCTGCCACCGTGGCTTTTTTTTAGACTAAGAGCTTCGGTCACCAAGGTTCGTCTTTTTTGTGGCGAGAATTGCGAGAATTTAGAGTCTTGGACACCAAGGGTTGTCTCTTTGGGAGGCGAGAGTTGTGAAAATGTATAGTCAATCTAGGTTGACCGAGACTTCCCTTTGCACCTCTGAGGGAGAAAAAAGCGTTTAGAAGGCTCCGAAATCGCCTGCAGTGACAGAAGTATTTAAAGGAAACCCTTTTCCCTCCGACCGGTCTGGCTGTGGTCTTCTCATTGTCCCCCCATCCATCTCCCCCTCCCCTTGATGGCAAGAAATTGGACGACTCCCCGACTCTTCTTACTTTTCCTCCAGATTGGACAATTCCAGGCCACAGGCGCCAGTCAAGAAAACAGTTAGATGAACGAGTCTTTTAAAGGTTGATGGCAAGGGGACGTGATTTTAGACGGGAAGGGAAGGACAGACAGACATGATTTCAAGCAGGAAGACAAGACAGACACTTCCTGCCTTACTTCCCGCTGTACCCCCCCCCTCCTCCACCCGCCTCCCACTCTCAAAAGCCCCTTCCTCTACCCCCTTCTAGCTCCGTCCACCTTCAAAGTACCCCCCGGTTCGAAAATCAACAACAACACAGTATCTTTTACTCTGTATGTCTATCTGTCTGTGTGTTGCTGTGTCTGTCTGTTAGTCTTTTTCTCTCTCTGCCTCTGTCTCTCTCTCTCTGCACCTATGTCTCTTTAGTTTGAGATCAAGGTGAAAGAAGGACGGTGGAGTGGGGGGGGGGGGGGGGGGGGAATGGAGGGCTTACATTTGCCAAGTTTACCACGGAGGTGCATGTATGGCATGTTTGAGCGATATGGGATCCAAACTGTCATCCCGGTTGTTTTGAAATGTAATCAACAGATTCTTCGCCCCCAAAGAGATGGGTAGTGCGTCGTCATTATCCACTTTGGTTTTGTGACATGAAAGTTATTTGTTGAATCCGCTTCCTCGATGACCGCTTCGCGCGCCTGTAGTCGTGGGTGGTATTTCAGACCTCAGCCCGGATGTTTTATTGAGACAAGAGTCAATCAATATATCAATCTCTTCTGGTCTCTTGCGCAGTATTAATGGAAGTAAGTGCAAAGTGTCCGAGATGAGTGGACGTGTACAATATGCTGGCTTTCAAGCGCCATACTGTCTCTATCTGACTCTCTGGCGTCATTTCCTATTGAAGACTTAAGTGTCTGCGTTTGACAGTGTAGTCTGTTCTTAATTTTTATTTTGAAGATCACTTGTGTGTTTTTGTGGTTTTTTTTTACAAACATGAATTTAATGCAATTTTAGTAATTTCATGATTATCATTAACTTTTGTGTTATTGTCACTTTCAGATTGATTTGCAAGAATTTAAAGGAATGAATTTAGGGAAAGGTGTTTCAATTATTTATTTCACTTTGTTTCTCTGTTTCTTTGTTTCTTTTATTCGGTCTTTTCTTCTTAATGTTAAAACACATAACTTTGTCCAAAAGTGAGTGTACGTAGTGGTAGGGATACGTCATCGTTACCAACTTTTTTTTCTGAGTGAAAGGTATTTCTTTATCCGGTTTCGATCCTCAACGTTTGATTTGCATGCCTGTCATCATGGGTGGTACGGACAGAGACCTTAGCCCGGATGTTTTATTGAGGAAACAGTCAATCAATATATCAATCACTTCTGGTCTCTTGTTCCTTATGAAGGATAGTTTGTGCAAAGCGTCAGAGATGAGTCCACGCGTAAGATTTCGTGGCTTTCCTTTGCCATATTGTGTCTGGTTGTCTGAGGTCACTTCCGGTTGAAGACTGAATGCCTGTGTGAGACTGTCGATTCTTTTTTTCGGTGTACATTTTCATTTCAGTCTTATAACGGATTTATATTTCACATATATTCCAGTACTTTAAGGATATTACTTTATTTATTAGATTTGAAGAATTTGTTAGGAATTGATTTAGGGTAACGGTTTCCATTTGATTGAAAACAGATTAAAAACAAGTCGCGTAAGGCGAAATTACTACATTTAGTCAAGCTGTGGAACTCACAGAATAAAACTGAACGTAGTCCGCTGCTAGTGCAAAAGACAGTGAAAGTGACGAGCCTGTTTGGCGCGGTAGCGGTTGCGCTGTGCTTCATAGCACGCTTTAGTGTACCTCTCTTCGTTTTAACTTTCTGAGCGTGTTTTTAATCCAAACATATCATATCATGTTTTTGGAATCAGGAACCGACAAGGAATAAGATGAAATTGTTTTTAAAACGATTTCAGAAATTTAATTTTGATCATAATTTTTATATTTTTAATTTTCAGAGCTTGTTTTTAATCCAAATATAACATATTTATATGTTTTTGGAATCTGAAAATGACGAAAAATAAGATGAAATATTTGGATCGTTTAATAAAAAAATAATTTTAATTACAAGTTTCCGATTTTTAATGACCAAACTCACTCATTAGTTTTTAAGCCACCAAGCTGAAATGCAATACCAAACCCCGGCCTTCGTCGAAGATTGCTTTGCCAAAATGTCAATCAATTTAATTGAAAAATGAGAGTGTGACAGTGCCACCTCAACTTTTACAAAAAGTCGGATATGACGTCATCAAAGGTATTTATCGAAATAAAACAAGTCGCGTAAGGCGAAAATACAACATTTAGTTAAGCTGTCGAACTCACAGAATGAAACTGAACGCAATGCAATTTTTCAGCAAGACCCGTAGCATCGTCAGTCCACCGCTCATGGCAAAGGCAGTGAAATTGACATGAAGAGCGGGGTAGTAGTTGCGCTAAGAAGGATAGCACGCTTTTCTGTACCTCTCTTTGTTTTAACTTTCTGAGCGTGTTTTTAATCCAAACATATCATATCTATATGTTTTTGGAATCAGGAACCGACAAGGAATAAGATGAAAGTGTTTTTAAATTGATTTGGACAATTTAATTTTGATAATAATTTTTATATATTTAATTTTCAGAGCTTGTTTTTAATCCGAATATAACATATTTATATTTTTTTGAAATCAGCAAATGATGGAGAATAAGATAAACGTAAATTTGGATCGTTTTATAAATTTTTATTTTTTTTTACAATTTTCCAATTTTTAATGACCAAAGTCATTAATTAATTTTTAAGCCACCAAGCTGAAATGCAATACCGAACCCCGGGCTTCGTCGAAGATTACTTGACCAAAATTTCAACCAATTTGGTTGAAAAATGAGGGCGTGACAGTGCCGCCTCAACTTTCACGAAAAGCCGGATATGACGTCATCAAAGACATTTATCAAAAAAATGAAAAAAACGTTCGGGGATTTCATACCCAGGAACTCTCATGTCAAATTTCATAAAGATCGGTCCAGTAGTTTAGTCTGAATCGCTCTACACACACACACACACACACGCACGCACACACGCACATACACCACGACCCTCGTTTCGATTCCCCCTCGATGTTAAAATATTTAGTCAAAACTTGACTAAATATAAAAAAAAACGTCCGGGGATATCATACCCAGGAACTCTCATGTCAAATTTCATAAAGATCGGCCCAGTAGTTTAGTCTGAATCGCTCTACACACACACACAGATACACACAGACACACACACACACACACACACACACAGATACACCACGATCCTCGTTTCGATTCCCCCTCGATGTTAAAATATTTAGTCAAAACTTGACTAAATATAAAAAATGAAGAAAAGGGTAGAAGAAGAAGAAAGTAAGAGGAAGAGGAAAATGAGCATTAACATAATTATAAGAAAAGGCCTTGTCATACTTTTCCAACACGGCACTGTTCACGACCAAGACACGCATAATTTTTGATACACTTAATAATAATAATAATAATAATAATAATAATAATAATAATAATAATAATAATAATAATAATAATAATAATAATAATAATAATAATAATAATAATAATGATAATAATAATAATAATAATAATGAAACATTCTTTTATAGCGCTGTTCACCGCCAAATGGCAGTCTCATGGCGCTTTACATTAGACATTAAAATTCAACATTTTACATATAAAAAGTTTCCTCGTAAGAAATAACATACAAGCATTAAAAAAAAAGCATTCATAGACACTTGATACTGGTACAAGGGAAACTCTATACTATAATAACAGTCTTGGGCTTGAGGACTTGTTCACGTTCCTTCTTGTCTCGATCAATGGATTCTTTCTTGTCGTGACGATCATGTTACCATTCATCTCTTTGAAACGCTCTCTTCTTCCCATCTGTTATTGTGGGGACGCTCGTATCAACGGTCGGCTGACGATTCACATATTCTGATGTTTCTGGGAGGGAGGAAGGGTGGGTGGGTGGGTGAGTGAGTGAGAGAGAGAGAAAGAGAGAGAGAGAGAGAAAGAGAGAGAGAGAGAGAGAGAGAGAGAGAGAGAGAGAGAGAGAGAGAGAGAGAGAGAGAGAGAGAGAGAGAGAGAGCAGATAGGAAGATGGTTTGATGGATGGAGGATTTACTGCATTAATCAGTGGATTGGTCATTACAATTTTTAGAGAGAGAGAGAGAGAGAGAGACAAAGAGAGAGAGAGAGAGAGACAGAGAGACAGAGAGAGAGACAGAGAGAGAGAGAGACAGAGAGAGAGACAGTACAGAGACAGAGAGAGGCAGAGAGATGGATGGATGATTTACTGCATTAATCGGTGGATTGTACATTACAATTTTTCGAGAGAGAGAGAGAGAGAGAGAGACAGACAGACAGACAGACAGACAGACAGACAGACAGACAGACAGAGATATGACGTGTTTCCTGTTAGGTAGCTTTTGATGAATCCTACCGTTTAATGCGTGACTACATTCCTCGTATCATGCACATCCCTCAATCAACGAACACCTGAATAATTGAATCGGTTTTGACTGTGTATGTGTGATAAGAATCTATGAATCGTCTGCACGTCGTGGAGACGGGCGTACCCTCAGTAATGGATGGGAAAAAGAGAACATTTCAAAGAGATGGATGGGAAAATGATAGGGGGTGGGGGGTATGAGAGTTACCTGCTGCATTAGCTGCTGTTGGCAAAACTGAAAAATTCCAACGACGATTAATCAATCGCTCGGAAACAGTCATTTGAATTTAAAGAGCAGAGTGTGCTATCTCTTCTCAGCCTTGGTTGGGTTTAATGGTGAGGCAAACATGTGTTTCACAATTCAGTGATTGCGCTAGGGGTCTTGTAAACCAGTATGACATAAATGGTTAGGAAAATGCATCGCACAAGAAATGTTTAATCTGTCAAAGAAACCAGTCAGACTAATATATGTAATAGTAGTATTGTTATGACTTTACTTCAACACAAACAACTGTCAAATGCAATCAAAAACGGAAGGACCGATCAGATAACGATTTCCTTTCCGGCATTTCGATATCAAACCGGTAATATACCAGACATTTCCGGTTATCATGCACGCTGTCGTTTCCTTTCCTGTCTAAAGTCATTTCCGGTTGTTGGAAACCAACCGGAATCCAAGCAAAAATTGGCTTTCGGCCACTTGACCAGGAAGCTAACAGCAAATTTAGTCCAGTCATTGACTGACCTTGCCCCCACGCGATCAGCTCTCATGTCCATCACCAGAGTGACCACCGTTGGCCACACACTGGCAGCGGAGAGCTAAGAGGGATTAAACAAGAGATAGCCCCTGTCCGGAGTGCTAGGGGAAGTAATTCACAATTATCGGCCCATCACTCGTAATTACGGGATGTTGGAGTTAGCGGCCCTGGGAGTGGTGACAATGCACTTCTTTGATCAACTATCGTGTTTGGTTTGTGTGTATGTGTGTGTGTATGTGGGGGGAAGGGGGTGGAGGGGGAGTGGTGATGGGGATGCTGTGTGTGTGTGTGGGTGTGTGTCTGTCTGTCTGTGTGTGTGCGTGTGTGTGTCTGTCTGTGTGTGTGTGTGTCTGTGTGTGTGTCTGTGTGTGTGTGTGTGTGCGTATGTGTGTGTGTGTGTGTGCGTATGTGTTTGTGTGTGTGAGTGTGTGTGTGTGTCTGTGTGTGCGTGCGTGCGTGCGCGTGTGTGACTTCCTTAACAAAAAATTCCCTACGCTTAGAACTGTACCCACGGAATACGCGCGAATCATATTGATTGATTGATTGATTGATTCCTTGTGTTCTTTTGTTATTTGATAGATGTATTCACTTTGCATTAGAGAAACAGAGCGATGGACTTATATAAGATCTGATTGATTTTTAATTTTATGAGGACGAGAGCGAGAGAGAGAGAGAGAAAGAGAGAGAGAGAGAGAGAGAGAGAGAGAGACAGACAGACAGACAAGACAGACAGACAGAGAGATAGAGAGGCAGAGAGACAGAGGCAGAGAGAGACAGAGACAGAGACAGACAGACAGACGTAATCAAAAGAAAGTCACTGGAATTTTTTCAACAATTCCATAGATCCTAAACATAAGGATACTTAAGCCACAACTTCCAGACATGCGATCACAGTAACTTAGCAGTCAAACACCACGCGGCAGACATCATGTCACCCTTTTGTCGTTAAAAGACCCCGAATTTCGTGCAAAGAAAACATAAAACGAAGTCCAAACGAGAATGCAAATTTTGCCCCTGACTGGTTTGGGGGGTTTAGCCACGAGAGTCTGACGCGTCCTTAATGATTGTCGATGGCATCACGGTGGCTCAGCGGGGAATTTTCCGTTCTGTTTGGCAGCTCGGGCAAAACTGAGTTTCCGTGATGTAATGGAAGTGAGTTCACGCTTTTGTTTCTTTTGAGTGTAGCTTTGTTCAGGTTTGATTGTTTGAGTACTGGATATTGGTCGAAAACGACGAAACTGAGTTTTCGTGATGTAAGGGGAAAGAGTTTGTTTTTGTGTCTTTTGAGTGTAGCTTTGTTCATGTTTGTTTGTTTGTTTGTGTGAGTTCTGGTTATTGACCCACAAGTCGTCCTTACGGGTTGGGTGGCCGAGTGGTAACGCACTTGCGCTCGGAAGCGAGAGGTTGCGTGTTCAGGCCTGGGTCAGGCCGCAATTTTCTCCCCCCTTTCCTAACCTAGGTGGTGGGTTCAAGTGCTAGTCTTTCGGATGAGACGAAAAACCGAGGTCCCTTCGTGTACACTACATTGGGGTGTGCACGTTAAAGATCCCACGATTGACAAAAGGGTCTTTCCTGGCAAAATTGTATAGGCATAGATAAAAATGTCCATCAAATACCCGTGGGACTTGAAATAAAGTAAAAAAAAAAATTCCATCTCACACGTCATTAATTTAAGTCTCAGGAAACATGATTATTCCCCCCTCTGCTTCTTTACCTCTGTAAACTTGTAGAGCTAGTTATTTTTCGATAATGACCCAGCAACCAAACAAATAACGAGCCAGCAACAGCCTAAATCCTCGATAGTGCAATGGGTTGAGAAGCTGTTCTGTTTTGGTACTACTTTTGCGACTGAAAAGTTCCGAACGCTCTATACGTACGAAATATACATCTCTGGAGCAAACAATACAAACATACCGCATTTAAATTAACAACTACAGGCCTGAACACATGAATCTCCATATAAAATCCATGAGTTAGGTTGTTTTCTGAATCTAGATCTGCCGTGCACACACCGTTCATCACAAGCAAATTCCCAAGGCAAGTAACTCATACTCTTGCCGACAAGAGTAGTTCCCCTTCTTTTAACGCAGTTTCTTCGACAACACTGACTGCAATCCGACGGTCAGTTTTCAACAATATTTCATTTTATAAACAGTTCACACGCAACCAAATGCACACATCTCATCAATTTAAACAACATAAAGCGGTTTCATACACTATTTTCCCCAGAAAACTGAACTTCATACAGTAATTAACGTTGGAACACGGGTGCAAAAGTTCGTCTGCTAGTCCCATTTGACGAAAGAACACTATCCTAAACGATACTAAAACATAAACAGAACACACAATATCTGCCTTTTCCGCCACAGCAGAATAACAGCATATCTGTGTACTTCATTTTAGTCTAAAACAGGGAAACTGACAAGAAGTGTTAACAGAATGGAATGATTTGCACGGAACTATACAACCGCGCATTAATCGATCGCCTGCGCAGGTTGACTGGTCACGAGTGATTCGGATTCGATCAAACTTTCGCACAAAAACTCCTGTTTTCTTTGAATAACTGAAGAAAGGGGGAATAAAGAGGTTACACACCTCGTCTCAGTGATTATTAAAAATAATGGTCTCAGTTCGCGGTCATGAAAAAGCTCGCTGAAGCTCGCATTTTTCATGATCCGCTAACTTCGACCATTATTTTTAATAATCACTGAGACTCGGCATGTAACCTCTACATACACGCATGCAGGAAAAAAAAAATATGGGTAGCGCCGTATGTATGGCAGCTCGCTTTCCCCGAGGAGAAAGCAGCCCGAATTTCCATGAGGGTAACCTCACTGGCCTGTAAATCTTATCCAATCCAATCCAATGTTGGAGTTATCGGTCCAGGGAGTGGGAGGGAAGAAGAGTTCCCCCCGAAGAGACCATGGCCTCCAAACCGACCCTATCTTTTCCACCCCGCCCTCCATTTTCTACCAAGTATGGACGGATCATAGCGTGTCCTACTCCTCAGAAGCAAAAGACTTACTTGAGATTTTTTCTGTTCAAACTCTTTGCTCCGATTTAGACGGAGATAGTCAGTGTGGTAGGGATCGAAGTGTCAGTCTTTCCTTTTCAAGACTTTAGCTTGTTTCAAATCAGACAGGGACTGCTGAACGCTGACGTCTCTCAGCGTTTATTTTTAAATAGAGGGGGAATCGAGACGAGGGTCGTGGTGTATGTGTATGTGTGTGTGTGTGTGTGTGTGTGTGTGTCTGTGTGTGTCTGTCTGTGCGTGTGTGTGTGTAGAGCGATTCAGACCAAACTACTGGACCGATCTTTATGAAATTTGACATGAGAGTTCCTGGGAATGATATCCCCGGACGTTTTTTTCGTTTTTTCGATAAATACCTTTGATGACGTCATATCCGGCTTTTTGTAAAAGTTGAGGCGGCACTGTCACACCCTCATTTTTAAATCAAATTGATTGAAATTTTGTCCAAGCAATCTTCGACGAAGGCCGGACTTCGGCATTGCATTTCAGCTTGGTGGCTTAAAAATTAATTTATGACTTTGGTCATTAAAAATCTGAAAATTGTAAAAAAAATGTTTTTTTTCTAAAACGATCCAAATTTACGTTCATCTTATTTTTCATCACTTTCTGATTCCAAAAACATATAAATATGTTATATTTGGAATAAAAACAAGCTCTGAAAATTAAAAATATAAAAATTATGATAAAAATGAAATTTTTGAAATCAACTTAAAAACACTTTCATCTTATTCCTTGTCGGTTCCTGATTCCAAAAACATATAGATATGATATGTTTGGATTAAAAACACGCTCAGAAAGTTAAAACGAAGAGAGGTACAGAAAAGCGTGCTTTCCTTCTCAGCGCAACTACTACCCCGCTCTTCTTGTCAATTTCACTGCCTTTGCCACGAGCGGTGGACTGACGATGCTACGAGTATACGGTCTTGCTGAAAAATTGCATTGCGTTCAGTTTCATTCTGTGAGTTCGACAGCTTGACTAAATGTTGTATTTTCGCCTTACGCGACTTGTTTTATTCTTAGTTTGACTAGTTGCCATGCTTAAAAATGAATGACCATTGTTTGTGTGATGTACAGCTCTTGCTATTAAGTTCATACCACTTTATAAAACTTGGTTGTGTGATGTACAGCTCTTGCTATTAAGTCTATACCACTTTATACAACTTGGTTGTGTGATGTACAGCTCTTGTTATTAAGTTCATACCACTTTATACAACTTGGTTGTGTGATGTACAGCTCTTGCTATTAAGTTCATACCACTTTATAAAACTTGGTTGTGTGATGTACAGCTCTTGCTATTAAGTCCATACCACTTTATAAAACTTGGTTGTGTGATGTACAGCTCTTGCTATTAAGTCCATACCACTTTATAACACTTGGTTGTGTGATGTACAGCTCTTGCTATTAAGTTCATACCACTTTATAAAACTTGGTTGTGTGATGTACAGCTCTTGCTATTAAGTTCATACCACTTTATACAACTTGGTTGTGTGATGTACAGCTCTTGCTATTAAGTTCATTCCACTTTATAAAACTTGGTTGTGTGATGTACAGCTCTTGCTATTAAGTTCATTCCACTTTATAAAACTTGGTTGTGTGATGTACAGCTCTTGCTGTTAAGTGCATACCACTTTATAAAACACCTATCTGCTAAGCCGATGTCCGAAGACAAGGTTCCGCCTCACATCTTGGTTTGAAACTTGTCAGCAGCAATCCAGCTCATGTCGATTCTGCTTTGTGCTTTGCACGTAGCGCGGCAAACGTTCAATGGCTGAAGTGCAAGGTTCTCGTTCCCGTCGTGGTTTAAAGCTGACTATGCAGTCCCATTTCCATCGATAACGAGTCCAAACGTTGCACGTACATCAGTGGTCGTTATCTCCTCCCAAGTCATCAGGGTCCCTTCCAGCGCCACCTCCAACCCCCATCCCCCCTATACCTTGCACCCCCCTATCCCCTGCCTTCTCTACACCGCATTAGACTAGCTAAGGGGCAGATTATACCTACTCAAAGTCAGCGGCACAGACGACGCACTGCAGATTATCCCAGCCCGCTACACGTTGCGTGACAAGAAAACAGGCCTAGTACTCGTCATAATCCCTATTGCAGCATCAATAATATGCAGTGCGTCGTCTGTGCCGCTGACTCTGCGCAGGTATATTCTGGCCTTATCGTCCGCCTACACCCGTCTAACTCGGTGGTCTAGTTTTGTTGTTGTTAGTTCCCTCTTCTTAATGCCCTAGTCTTGACCTTCATCTATGTTCATTACAATGTCAGTCTGTGCCACGACTAAACCACTTCGTGAACAGCTCCCACTCCTCCTATCCCCTCATGCAACCCCTATCGACCCCTTTACTCCCACGCGTAGGGATTTTATCCTCCCATTGGTCTATGTAGCTTTCCATTCCTTAACTCCTGTCCATCCGTCTTCGGCAGCTGCCCAGTCAGCAGCTTGGCTACCTTTGGCTTTATTCGCAGCCTTGCTGGACGCATTCGTGAGCTGTCGTCATGGAAAGATTCATCATCACCATCATCATCATCATCGTCATCGTCGTCGTCGTCATCCTCCTCCTCCTCCTCCTCCTCACCATCATCATCATCATCATCATCCATCATCTTCGTCGTCGTCGTCTTTGTCCTCCTCCTCCTCATCGTCCTCCTCCTCCTGATCATCATCATCATCAACGTTG
>NC_090257.1:3253612-3256112 GCF_037325665.1 Littorina saxatilis | reverse complement strand
ACGCAATCTTTTACTTGTGAAGGATTGTGTCATTCGGCAGGAGGATGCTCGCAGCTCGTCTGAAAGCTTTGGAGCTCTGTGAGGATGTACGCAATTTTTTTACTTGTGAAGGATTGTGTCATTCGGCTGGAGGATGCTCGCAGCTCGTCTGAAAGCTTTGACAGTTCTGTGAGGATGTACGCAATCTTTTACTTGTGAAGGATTGTGTCATTCGGCAGGAGGATGCTCGCAGCTCGTCTGAAAGCTTTGACAGTTCTGTGGGGATGTACGCAATCTTTTACTTGTGAAGGATTGTGTCATTCGGCAGGAGGATGCTCGCAGCTCGTCTGAAAGCTTTGACAGTTCTGTGAGGACGTACGCAATCTTTTACTTGTGAAGGATTGTGTCATTCGGCAGGAGGATGCTCGCAGCTCGTCTGAAAGCTTTGGAGCTCTGTGAGGACGTACGCAATCTTTTACTTGTGAAGGATTGTATCATTCGGCAGGAGGATGCTCGCAGCTCGTCTGAAAGCTTTGACAGTTCTGTGGGGATGTACGCAATCTTTTACTTGTGAAGGATTGTGTCATTCGGCAGGAGGATGCTCGCAGCGTACATAAAAGCACAATTTGGGTGAAGTGTTGTGCTTATAGTTTTTAATTAAAATTAACTTTGTTTAAAGTTGAGGGTAACTGTATCGCCTTCCTCGTGTACTGCTGTAAACGATCAGGTACACCACCACACATCTTAAATCCAGAACAGATAGACTGCGAAAGTCCCCAAAACAAAAGTAAACAAGAAATTCCTCCGAGGTAGGAAAAACACCCCCGTCCTTACCATTCTCACTGCCACCAACTGAGAAGGTTATTTCCCTTTGACCAATAATATGTCCCTCTATAAGTCCTTGTAGAATCTTAATCCACCAATAACTCCCTAACCGTGTGTTTGACTGGTCCCAATTTTTGTAAGGACCGTCTCAGGAATGTATAGAACCTGTTCACCAAGTTTGGTGACGATCGATCCGTTCATTCTTGAGATCTATATGCGAACACAAACACACACACAAACAAACAAACAAACACATCGACCGAATCCTATACACACCCCTATACCGGGGGTGTAAAAAAAAAAACACACAACGAAAGTTAAAGTATTGGAACGTTTAATTCAGGACAAAACCAAACATTCACACTAACTTCGACCTGTTTGCCTTGAACAGTGGACAAACAAGAAACACCACAGACAACAATAAATGATGCTGTGACTTACCTCAGAATGTGACTGGGATGACTCCAACATGGTCGACGCGATGTCCAGGTTTTTACATCAGATAAGAGCACCCTTTTAATGTAACACATTCCAAAAATGTACAACCTACTTCCTGTTCAAAGTGGGAATTGTTATTGAATTAATTTCTCAGATTGACATCGAAAATTAATGTGTCAAACAATGTCGACTGGAGAATGCTCTTGTCGCATGACAATGACATCAGTGAACTTGAACCCGAAGTTGACATCGCGAAGTCTTTTTTCAATCAATCAATCAATCAATCAATCAATCAATCAATCAATCAATCAATCAATCAATCAATCAATGAGGCTTATATCGCGCATATTCCGTGGGTACAGTTCTAGGCGCTCTGCAGTGATGCCGTGTGAGATGAAATTTTATACGGCCAGTAGATTGCAGCCATTTCGGCGCATATTTACCTTTCGCGGCCTATTATTCCAAGTCACACGGGTATAGGTAGACAATTATTAACTGTGCCTAAGCAATTTTGCCAGGAAAGACCCTTTTGTCAATCGTGGGATCTTTAACGTGCACACCCAATGTAGTGTACACGGGGGTTAGGGTTCGGACACCGAAGAGAGTCTGCACACAAAGTTGACTCTGAAATAAATTTCTGCCGAACCTGGGATCGAACTCACGCTGACAGCGGCCAACTGAATACAAATCCAGCGCGCTACCAACTGAGCTATATCCCCGCCCCAGAAGATTCAATGTAAGGCTTGGTGCAGCTAGCTTCGTAAAGTATAGACTTCGCCCCATTAAAATCAGGTTGTTATCCCGTGTAACAGCAGTGACAGTGAACAACATCACGTACGCATGAAGGACGGTGGGTGTTGTTATCTGTAAAGTTCAAAACCCGCATTCCGTTCGGACGACACGTAGTTTGCCATGAAACGGCATGGCAGGACCATTGGACTGACTGCGATAATTGGAGACAAACACGAGTCAGGAAAACACAATTACTCGACAATTGCTTTTTGCCCGTCACACACGTAATTGCACTCAATAGGAACATTTATGCGGTGTTGTCCTAAACGGTCGGTCGGATGCAAGCCTTGTTTTCGGAGAAATGGGCGAAGGGGTGGATGTTGGGCGAGGGGGTGATCAAGGGGTCGAGATCGTGGATGTGGGAAGGAGAGAGAGAGAGAGAGAGAGGGAGAGAGAGAGAGAGAGAGAGAGAGAGGGACTTAGACTTAGACTTAGAACATTTTATTGACATAAAGGGTAAACATTT
>NC_090257.1:3217980-3253412 GCF_037325665.1 Littorina saxatilis | reverse complement strand
GTGTTGTGTGTGTGTAGAGCGATTCAGACTAAACTACTGGACCGATCTTTACGAAATTTGACATGAGAGTTCCTGGGTATGAAATGCCCGAACGTTTTTTTCATTTTTTTGATAAATGTCTTTGATGACGTCATATCCGGCTTTTCGTGAAAGTTGAGGCGGCACTGTCACGCCCTCATTTTTCAACCAAATTGGTTGAAATTTTGGTCAAGTAATCTTCGACGAAGCCCGGGGTTCGGTATTGCATTTCAGCTTGGTGGCTTAAAAATTAATTAATGACTTTGGTCATTAAAAATCGGAAAATTGTAAAAAAAAATAAAAATTTATAAAACGATCCAAATTTACGTTTATCTTAATCTCCATCATTTTCTGATTCCAAAAACATATAAATATGTTATATTCGGATTCAAAACAAGCTCTGAAAATTAAATATATAAAAATTATTATCAAAATTAAATTGTCCAAATCAATTTAAAAACACTTTCATCTTATTCCTTGTCGGTTCCTGATTCCAAAAACATATAGATATGATATGTTTGGATTAAAAACACGCTCAGAAAGTTAAAACAAAGAGAGGTACAGAAAAGCGTGCTATCCTTCTTAGCGCAACTACTACCCCGCTCTTCTTGTCAATTTCACTGCCTTTGCCATGAGCGGTGGACTGACGATGCTACGAGTATACGGTCTTGCTGAAAAATGGCAGCTACTTGACTAAATATTGTATTTTCGCCTTACGCGACTTGTTTTAATCTGTTTTCAATCAAATGGAAACCGTTACCCCAAATCAATTCCTAACAAATTCTTCAATACAATACAATACAATACAATAAACTTTATTAATCTCTAAAAGAGAAATTGCATTGCTGAGCTTTTGTGTCCGTAATAAAACATACATAAAACATTCAAAAATAAACATTTGTTCTTTGTCATTCATACATTCTTGTGTTCTTATACATTTCTTCAATTCATGCATCATTATTCTATCATAATTATGTACATACATTTATTCTCTTTTAACAGTCTGTCTTCAAACGCATCTCAGAGAGGAAGGCTAGAGATTTGTGTTGTGCCATAGGTAAAATCATGTGCTTAGCTATGAAGTAATGTTATCCCATGTTATTTAAGGAAAATGAGTAAATATATGTACCAAGCGTATAACATCAGCAAACCTGAGAAAATACAGCACATTGGTTATCACATAAGAAAGTATATTAAAAATAAATTAACATGCATTCACCATCAAATCTAATAAATAAAGTAATATCCTTAAAGTACTGGAATATATGTGAAATATAAATCCGTTATAAGACTGAAATCAAAATTTACACAGAAAAAAAGAATCGACAGTCTCACACAGGCATTCAGTCTTCAACCGGAAGTGACCTCAGACAACCAGACACAATATGGCAAAGGAAAGCCACGAAATCTTACGCGTGGACTCATCTCTGACGCTTTGCACAAACTATCCTTCATAAGGAACAAGAGACCAGAAGTGATTGATATATTGATTGACTGTTTCTTCAATAAAACATCCGGGCTAAGGTCTCTGTCCGTACCACCCATGATGACAGGCATGCAAATCAAACGTTGAGGATCGAAACCGGATTAAGAAATACTTTTCACTCAGAAAAAAGTTGGTAACGATGACGTATCCCTACCACTACGTACACTCACTTTTGTACAAAGTTATGTGTTTTAACATTAAGAAGAAAAGACCGAATAAAAGAAACAAAGAAACAGAGAAACAAAGTGAAATAAATAATTGAAACACCTTACCCTAAATTCATTCCTTTAAATTCTTGCAAAATCAATCTGAAAGTGACAATAACACAAAAGTTAATGATAATCATGAAATTACTAAAATTGCATTAAATTCATGTTTGTAAAATAAAAAAAATAAAAAAACACACACAAGTGATCTTCATAATAAAAATTAAGAACAGACTACACTGTCAAACGCAGACACTTAAGTCTTCAATAGGAAATGACCCCAGAGAGTCAGACAGAGACAATATGGCGCTTGAAAGCCAGCATATTGTACACGTCCACTCATCTCTGACACTTTGCACTTACTTCCATTAATGCCGCGCAAGAGACCAGAAGAGATTGATATATTGATTGACTCTTGTCTCAATAAAACATCCGGGCTGAGGTCTGAAATACCACCCACGACTACAGGCGCGCGAAGCGGTCATCGAGGCAGCGGATTCAACAAATAACTTTCCATACATGCACCTCCGTGGTAAACTTGGCAAATGTAAGCCCTCCATCCCCCCCCCCACCCCACTCCACCCCACCGTCCTTCTTTCACCTTGATCTCAAACTAAAGAGACATAGGTGCAGAGAGAGAGAGACAGAGGCAGAGAGAGAAAAAGACTAACAGACAGACACAGAAACAAACAGACAGCTAGACATACAGAGTAAGAGATATTGTGTTGTTGATTTTTGAACCGGGGGGTACTTTGAAGGTGGACGGGGCTAGAAGGGGGTAGAGGAAGGGGCTTTTGAGAGTGGGAGGCGGGTGGAGGAGGGGGGGGGGTACAGCGGGAAGTAAGGCAGGAAGTGTCTGTCTTGCCTTCCTGCTTGAAATCATGTCTGTCTGTCCTTCCCTTGCCGTCTAAAATCACGTCCCTTGCCATCAACCTTTAAAAGACTCGTTCATCTAACTGTTTTCTTGACTGGCGCCTGTGGCCTGGAATTGTCCAATCTGGAGAAAAAGTAAGAAGAGTCGGGGAGTCGTCCAATTTCTTGCCATCAAGGGGAGGGGGAGATGGATGGGGGGACAATGAGAAGACCACAGCCAGACCGGTCGGAGGGAAAAGGGTTTCCTTTAAAACTTCTGTCACTGCAGGCGATTTCGGAGCCTTCTAAACGCTTTTTTCTCCCTCAGAGGTGCAAAGGGAAGTCTCGGTCAACCTAGATTGACTATGCATTTTCACAACTCTCGCCTCCCAAAGAGACAACCCTTGGTGTCCAAGACTCTAAATTCTCGCAATTCTCGCCACAAAAAAGACGAACCTTGGTGACCGAAGCTCTTAGTCTAAAATAAAAAGCCACGGTGGCAGGGTCGAGACTGTGAATATCTTATCGCTGAATTTCTCGCAAAGGACGACACTTGCTGACCGAGGCTTTAAAGTCTAAGAAACACGGTGGCAGGGTCGAGACTTTGAATATCTTATCACTGAATTTCTCCCAAAAAAACGAGACTTGCTGACCGAGGTTTCAAAGTCTAAGATAGACGGTGGGAGGGTCGAGAGTTTGAATGTTTTACCATTGATTTCTCCCCCCAAAAAACGAGACTTTGCGTCGAGACTGTGCCAAAGAGAATAGCACTCCTCCGAAGAACACTGCACGTATCTCCTTTGACTATACCTTCTCCAAGTAACGAAAGTAAGACTGTAGACATCGAATACCTTTTGTGAAGTTTCTACTAAAGGCTGCGACTCAAACGCCTTCATGATGATCACGGGAATCCGGTTCAAGTCATATCAAGTTAATGCACTGGGCAGACGGTTCATTTCTGTCAAACAATTATGCGTCCATCATCTAAGCAAGGAATAGACTCCAAGGGATTTACCAAACTAGAACTTGGGCGTTTTGCCAATCAAAGACAACTCGAAAACCTTGATGCATTGTTGCGAAGACTTTCATTGCGTTGTTTTCCGCATCAGACCAGGACCCAGACAAAGCATCTCGTAGAGTCAGTTGAATTAAATAGCTGGAAGAGGCCCTTGCTTGGGCCGTAAAGAACCCTGGCTCTTCCAATGAGAAAAAAACACAGACAATACAAGCACACATTAAAATCGCTTACATCAACTGAATTTAACGTTTGTAAGAGGATTTTTAAGAACGGTCATGGACACCCTTGCTCTTCTTTCAAACGAGCACGCTAAAATCGCTCGCCGGATCTTTTCGATCTGGCCCTTCCTAAAACCCAGAACGCTGAAATTACTTCGCGAAGATGTGGCAAAGAGTTGTTATTAAGGCCCGAGTTGACTTCGCGAAGATGTGGCGAAGAGTTGTTATTAAGGCCCGAGTTGACTTCGCGAAGATGTGGCGAAGAGTTGTTATTAAGGCCCGAGTTGACTTCGCGAAGATGTGGCGAAGAGTTGTTATTAAGGCCCGAGTTGACTTTGCGAAGATGTGGCGAAGAGTTGTTATTAAGGCCCGAGTTGACTTTGCGAAGACTTCGGGAAGTCCTTTTACAAAAATAAAAAGTGCCATAGCTTCGTGCAGTCAGCTTCGCGAAGTCGAATTCGCCCAATTAATATTAGTCTTTACATCAGCTGAATTCAATTGCTGGAAGACGCCTTTCCAGGTGCAGTAGAGAACCCTGGCACTTCCTAGAAACAAGCACACTACCAAAGCTTACATCAGTTGAATTCCCCAACTGAAAAAAAGCGCTTTCAGGGGCAGAAGAGAACCCTGACTCTTTCTAAACAAGAAATTCCTCTGATAGGAAAAACACCCCCGTCAAGGGAAATAACCTTCTCAGTTGGTGGCAGTGAGAATGGTTATTTCCCTTTGACCAACGGGGGTGTCCGTCTATAAGTCGTTGTATAATTTTAATCCACCAATAACTCCCTAACCGTGTGTTTGACTGGTCCCAATTTTTGTAAGGACCGTCTCAGGAATGTATAGAACCTGTTCACCAAGTTTGGTGACGATCGGTCCGTTCATTCTTGAGATCTACTTGCGAACACAAACACCGCCACAAACACATCGAGTGAAACCTATACACACCCCTATACCGGGGGTGTAAAAATAAAACAAGCACGTCTAGCTTCCCTGCCTCTTCCTAACAGTTGAAACCCATGGCTGAAAGAGGCTCTTTCACGGACCATGAAGACCCCTCCCTTGTTCTTCCTCAAAATAAAAACCACGCACACTAAAATCACTTACATCAGTTGAATTCTATAGTTGGACTTCCTAAACTCAAGTACATTAACATCACATGAATTCAATAATTGCAAGAGGCTCTTTTCAGAGGTCATGGAAAAGAGAACCCCGGCTCCTTCTAAAAACTAGCCCACTAAAATCGCTTACATCAACTGAATTCTATTGTTGGACTTCCTAAACACGAGTACACTTCATTTGCTTACTTCACTTGAATTCAACAACTGCAAGAGGCTCTTTCAGAGGCCAAGACAAAGAGAACCCTGACTCCTTCTAAAACCAAGCCCATTAAAATAGCTCACATCAATTGAATTCTATAGTTGGACTTCCTAAACACGAGTACATCTAATTTGCTCACATCACTTGAATTCAATAGCAGTAAGAGGATCTTTTAGAGACCATAGCATAGAGAACCCTGACTCCTTCTGAAAACAAGCACGCTAAAATCGCTTGTCGGTTTTGTGGAATGAGTCTTCCTAAGTCTTCCAGGAAGGGTCAAATCAGTTCGGTAGGTTTTACCCCGTGACAGTCGTATCAGATTCTGTCTGGTGAGTTTTTCAAAGAATTGCCCATCGTCCTAGCCGAGTCAGACAAAAGCATCCATCACATTTCGTCACATACTTACAGGCTTTAGGAGCCAACTGGGCAGACGAAAATGGAGATAGGGCAGAGGGTAGATAGAAGGGGGGGGGGGGGGGGCAAGTAAGACGGCGTATACAGTTGTACCCCTCTTAAAAAAAATAGTAGTGGGTATGTGTGCGTAAGGGTGTGTTGATATTGAACTTCAGTTGTTGCTTTGTAAATGTCTATGTATCAGTGTATTATGTCTTGCCACACACATGCCAAATTTCCTTGTATTGATGAGGACAATAAAATTTCTTGTATCTTGTATCTTGTATCTTGTAAAGACAATCAAAAGAGCTAGGGAGCGTGGTGATCTGCCCCTGGCTACCAGCGAGCAGCGAGATTTTGAGCTCTCCCTTTTTACATCCAAAAGTTCTTCCTTCGTTCCTATATGATGGACATTCCAGGACTACCAGTTGCCTTAGAGTCAGTTCTGCAGACTCTGGCCATGAAGTGCTCGCTGTCTTCATGGGACGTTCACGGCAAGGGGAAAACAACGACACTCGTCTTGAGATGGGACAGTGACTCAGCATCCGCCATTGGGAAACCCGAACCAGTCACTTTTGCACGCTACCGACGCAAGTCACCGAGCGAACTCAGGCGAGACACGCAGCGTGCGGCGACAAGACAACATCAGGTCAAAGGTCAGAGGTCAGTCACACGACGTAAACATAAACAGTGACAGCATTACAAGTGTGGAACAAAACGCTGAGTCCGGTGTTGTTGACAATGTGTTTGAGACCCCACCCAGTCAGACGGCACAGCGCCCTGATTACAACAACACCGACAATTACACGCAGGAACCGCCTGATTCTGCAATGGATCAAGACCCTGACACAGATAAAACGTTGTGTGACACCAGCGACACGGATTCAGAGAACGACGAGTTCCTTCAGTATTGGGAAGATCGGCGCGATACTGTAACCCATTATTTGTCTTCACTCAAGCCTAAGGAAAGAGAGGCAGTCTTAGAGTGTGCCGTGACACCTGTTGTGAGAAAAGTTGTCCTTGATCATCGCTATGGACACCACTGTCTGTATGCATTGACTGACCGGATG
Organism: Littorina saxatilis; assembly: GCF_037325665.1. Lineage (NCBI taxonomy): Eukaryota > Metazoa > Mollusca > Gastropoda > Littorinimorpha > Littorinidae > Littorina > Littorina saxatilis. Next base: position 3,246,834 of record NC_090257.1, on the reverse strand, counting down.
GTGTTTCAGTATGGACTGAGAGAAGGTGTTGTGGACAACTGGTTTTATTTTACTGAAGAAACTGAAGACACTGATCTACAATACAGCATTATCCTTAGCTGTCTCAGACGATGGTGCGATGTTGACCCGCTTAGGTACGCCGATCAGATAGAAAGAATGAAACAACACATCGAGGCGTGTTGCCATGTCATGCTAGACTGCAGTGGCACACAGTGATGGTGAGCCGACCACGCCTTCATAACACGCCTGACGCTGCTGACGGACACGGACTTCACGGACTTCACGTTCCACCAGGAACACTCTTCTTCGTTGACCCAGATCTACACTATTCGCTTTGTTGAACTTTCCCCAACTGTGCCTTCGTGAAATATATATCGAGAAAAAACTCTGTTGACAAACAATCGAACAATCAACAATAACATGGCATACCATGCTATACGACTAACGATACACATGTTATCGTTGTCCTGTCGCGTTTCGTTCTTTTTCATTTTCTTTTCTTTTTTTCCTTTTGCTTTTTATATTTAGTCAAGTTTTGACTAAATATTTTAACATCGAGGGGGAATCGAAACGAGGGTCGTGGTGTATGTGCGTCTGTCTGTGTGTGTGTGTGTGTGTGTAGAGCGATTCAGACTAAACTACTGGACCGATCTTTATGAAATTTGACATGAGAGTTCCTGGGTATGAAATCCCCGAACGTTTTTTTCATTTTTTTGATAAATGTCTTTGATGACGTCATATCCGGCTTTTCGTGAAAGTTGAGGCGGCACTGTCACGCCCTCATTTTTCAACCAAATTGGTTGAAATTTTGGTCAAGTAATCTTCGACGAAGCCCGGGGTTCGGTATTGCATTTCAGCTTGGTGGCTTAAAAATTAATTAATGACTTTGGTCATTAAAAATCGGAAAATTGTAAAAAAAAATAAAAATTTATAAAACGATCCAAATTTACGTTTATCTTATTCTCCATCATTTGCTGATTCCAAAAACATATAAATATGTTATATTCGGATTAAAAACAAGCTCTGAAAATTAAATATATAAAAATTATTATCAAAATTAAATTGTCCAAATCAATTTAAAAACACTTTCATCTCATTCCTTGTCGGTTCCTGATTCCAAAAACATATAGATATGATATGTTTGGATTAAAAACACGCTCAGAAAGTTAAAACAAAGAGAGCTACAGAAAAGCGTGCTATCCTTCTTAGCGCAACTACTACCCCGCTCTTCTTGTCAATTTCACTGCCTTTGCCATGAGCGGTGGACTGACGATGCTACGAGTATACGGTCTTGCTGAAAAATGGCATTGCGTTCAGTTTCATTCTGTGAGTTCGACAGCTACTTGACTAAATATTGTATTTTCGCCTTACGCGACTTGTTTTTTCTCTTGTCGAAAAGGTTGTAAGCTGAAAGAATAAAAAAAAAAAAATTAAATAAAATAAAAAAAATAATAAATAAAAAAAAAAAAGAGCTAGGGAAACCAGTCCTTTAAATAAACTATTGATTCTTTGCGTCCTCACAGGTTTCTAAAAACATTCCGGTTATAAACTGGTAGTGGTGATGCGCAAACTTAAATCTTAAAACGGAGCGAGTCTTAGAATGGGGCTGAATCTGAAGAGATTGTGACCAGAAAGACTGAGAAAGCCGGGTCTTAAAGGGCGAGATGGGGTTGCTTAAATTGAGAGACGTTAAAATGGGATTCCACACACAACCAAATGCAAATAACTTCTTCTTCTTCTTGTTCTTGTTCTTGTTCTTCTTGTTCTTGTTCTTCTTTTTGTTCTTCTTTTTGTTCTTCTTTTTCTTCTTCTTCTTGTTCTTCTTGTTCTTGTTCTTGTTCTTCTTCTTCTTCTTCTTCTTCTTCTTCTTCGGCGTTCATGGGCTCAAACTCCCATGTACACTCATATTTTTGCACGAGTGGGTTTTCACGTGTATGACTGTTTTTACCCCGCCATCTAGGCAGCCATACGCCGATTTCGGAGAATGCATGCTTGGTATTTTTGTGTTTCTATAACTCACCGAACTCAAGACATGGATTACAAATGGCGTGCTTGGTCTTTTGCTTGCGTGCACACACAAAAGGGGATAAGGCACTGAGAGGTTTGTACATAAGTTGACTTGGGAGATGGGACAAATCTCCCCCCTTAACCCACAAGGCGCAACCCAGATTTGAACACTCCACCTTCCGCATAGGAAGCCGGTGTAACACGAAATTATTACTCCACGAAAAATGTACTCCGGAGTAAATATTTCGTACGAAATTCTTACTCCGAGTACACTTTTCGTACGAGAAAAGAACTCCCCAAGGCACGAAAAAATTACTCCCTCCACGAAATTTTTACTCCCCATTTTTATATTTAGTCAAGTTTTGACTAAATATTTTAACATCGAGGGGGAATCGAAACGAGGGTCGTGGTGTATGTGCGTCTGTCTGTCTGTCTGTCTGTGTGTGTGTGTAGAGCGATTCAGACTAAACTACTGGACCGATCTTTATGAAATTTGACATGAGAGTTCCTGGGTATGAAATCCCCATACGTTTTTTTCATTTTTTTGATAAATGTCTTTGATGACGTCATATCCGGCTTTTCGTGAAAGTTGAGGCGGCACTGTCACGCCCTCATTTTTCAACCAAATTGGTTGAAATTTTGGTCAAGTAATCTTCGACAAAGCCCGGGGTTTGGTATTGCATTTCAGCTTGGTGGCTTAAAAATTAATTAATGACTTTGGTCATTAAAAATCTGAAAATTGTAAAAAAAAATAAAAATTTATAAAACGATCCAAATTTACATTTATCTTATTCTCCATCATTTGCTCATTCCAAAAACATATAAATATGTTATATTCGGATTAAAAACAAGCTCTGAAAATTAAATATATAAAAATTATTATCAAAATTAAATTGTCCAAATCAATTTAAAAACACTTTCATCTTATTCCTTGTCGGTTCCTGATTCCAAAAACATATAGATATGATATGTTTGGATTAAAAACACGCCCAGAAAGTTAAAACAAAGAGCGGTACAGAAAAGCGTGCTATCCTTCTTAGCGCAACTACTACCCCGCTCTTCTTGTCAATTTCACTGCCTTTGCCGTGAGCGGTGGACTGACGATGCTACGAGTATACGGTCTTGCTGAAAAATGGCATTGCGTTCACTTTCATTCAGTGAGTTCGACAGCTACTTGACTAAATATTGTATTTTCGCCTTACGCGACTTGTTTTTACTTCCAGTAAAAATCTCGTACGCTAAAATGGGATGCGGGGGAAGGGATAATGCCAATAAGTGATCTCGCGCACACGAATGTCGCGCTAGCCTCCCTCCACCCCTTCCACCACCAAGACCAACAGGGGACAAGGGAGTCAACATTTCGTACACCTGGCATGGGAAGTTAAATTGCTCGTGTTGGGGTGAAGTAATTTATTCGTTATTTATTCGTCAGGGGAGGAACATTTTTGAACGAAATGTTTACTCGGAACTCACCTGTCTTGGGGAGTAATTTTCTCGTGCAATGGGGGAGTGCTTTTTTCGTAAAGGGAGTAACTTTTTCGTACGAAATGTTTACTCCGGAGTAAAAATCTCGTGGGAGTAATTTTGTCGTGTTACACCGGCGTCGGATCCACTAAGTCATTGCGCTAGTCCAAGTAAATGTTCAACGTTCCCGTACTTACCACAAGGGCTAAGACAAACAGGTAATGAAAAGAGTACAAGTAATGAGTTCTCGTATTGTAAAAATATTAAAACCAGAAGTTTACACGTGCGTATTCATCCCCATGTCCAAGAACACACAAAAATATCACAAAGACTGCACCTTGTCTAACCTACATTCCTCTGAACAAAATTACCCGCATTCATGAACACAACGATGGAGAAAAAACATGTACGAGAAAACCCCACGCACCGCACTGATAATTACTTTCTCATGCTCTCACACCTATACCAGTACGTTCACGTGCTTCTGATTTTTCCAGCGGTATTCCAGAAGCAGTGGAGTGGAAGGCTGCACTGCACTGGCATTCGTGTACTGCTCCTGTATCCTTCTGCACAGACACATTCTTTTCTGTTTACCTGGAAAACCACCCCTCTTCATCATGAGTTGTAGAACAACGGCACAAGGGCGGATCAGTTCATTTTATGGGGGGGGGGGGGGGGTTCCAAAAGTATATTGTGAAGATATGGGTCCCTGAAAAATGTTGAAAAAAAGGATGCAAAATGGTGCAATCTGGTGCATTCTGAGGATGATCATTACCAGTTTCAGGCAGCAGATTTTGTCACTGATTAAGACCCCAAAAATTGAAACTCAACCAAAAAAAACCCACAAAAATATTCATATTATTTGGCTGGGGGGGGGGGGGGTTCCGAAAACCCCAGAACCCCCCCCCCCCCCCCCCTCGTCCGCCCCTGCGGCATATGCTTGAAGGGAAAGTGAAAGAGACAACATTGTGTGTTTTGGGTGTATAATTATCATCATCCCGTGTAAATAGTTCTGGGGGGTCCGGTTAGCTCACATGGTATAGAGCACTGGACTTGTGGTCCTAGGGTTGCAGGCTCGAATCCGGGCTGGGACGGACACGGGTCAACTTTATATGCGGACCCAAGACGGTATCCATGTCCCACCCCCGTGTCATCACAGTGGCACGTAAAAGACCTCCGTCATTCTGCCATAAGTGCAGATGGCTGATAACACCTAAACACGCATACACTTGTGTATCTCATCTAAAGTCGGGGTAAAAACCCGGGAACATGCCCCTATAATGGCTTTACCGTGAGGGCGTAAAATTTGAATTTCTCTATCATAAAAAAAAATGGCAGTCTCTTTGTTTTTGGATTTGAATTTCTCTCTAAATATAGTTCGACTGACCATCTCAGATCACAGCAGGATTTTACATGGGATAAGTTAAGGCCATCATTCTACCTGGACATGTACCAAAAATCAAACAGTTCTTAACACACACTAATGGCAAGCTGTGACATTAATTCGTCCACACATTCTCACTGTGCTCATGAAGCCCCCAGACAGCTGATGTTCGGTATGTATCCAAGTAGAATGATTGGTTCACCCCATGTAAAGTCTGGACCGGCACGGTTGGCCTGGTGGTAAGGCGTCCGCCCCGTGATCGGGAGGTCGTGGGTTCGAACCCCGGCCGGGTCATACCTAAGACTTTAAAATTGGCAATCTAGTGGCTGCTCCGCCTGGCGTCTGGCATTATGGGGTTAGTGCTAGGACTGGTTGGTCCGGTGTTAGAATAATGTGACTGGGTGAGACATGAAGCCTGTGCTGCGACTTCTGTCTTGTGTGTGGCGCACGTTAAATGTCAAAGCAGCACCGCCCTGATATGGTGGCCCTTCGTGGTCGGCTGGGCGTTAAGCAAACAAACAAACAAAAAATGTAAAGTCTGGCCAAATCTAAGATGCCAAGCCGAAGCGTTTACACGTAAAGCAAAAAAACGTACAAAATGAATTTGTGCGAACACGACGCAGAGAGTACTGGGTGTAAGCCTGCAAGCTGAAGAAAGAACGGGAAGACGCACAGACAACTTATCAAGGTATGGAATCTTTTACCTGTAGCACAGACTTCCCAGCCATCAGTGAGGCGTTACCAGACGCACCTACATGAACAAAAATAAGTTTCCATCGTATCCTAATAAGAATGGCTTTTTTGGAGGTTATGTTTAGAAAGTGTGCCGGTGTAACACGAAATTTGTACTCCACGAAAAATTTACTCCAGAGTAAATATTTCGTACGAAAATCTTATTCGGAGTAAATTTTTCGTACGAGAAAAGAACTCCCCAGGGCACGAAAAAATTACTCCCTCCACGAAATTTTAACTCCCCATTTTGTTTACTTCCAGTAAAAATCTCGAAGGCGAAAATGGGATGCGGGCGAAGGGATCATACCAATATGTGATCTCGCGCAAACGAATGTCGCGCTACCCTCCCTCCACCCCTTCCACTACCAAGACTAACAGGGAACAAGGGAGTATAAATTTCGTACACCTGGCATGGGAAGTTAAATTGCTCGTGTTAGGGTGAAGTAATTTATTCGTTTTTTATTCGTCAAGGGAGTAACATTTATGTACGAAATGTTTACTCGGAACTCACCTGTCGTGGGGAGCAATTTTCTCGTGTAATGGGGGAGTGCTTTTTTCGTTCGAAATTTTTACTCCGGAGTAAAAATCTCGTGGGAGTATTTTTCTCGTGTTACACCGGCGAAGTGAATAAATGAGGTGAACAAGACTCAACAAAAGAACTGAGAAAGACAACAAATCATTCACCTGTTGCACAGATTTACTATCAATCAGGGAAGCGTTACAAAACGCACCTGCGTGCACACAAAAAAAGCACCTACTGACATAGCGTATCAAATTATGAATGGATTTTGGAGATTGGGTTCAATTAGTGTGCACAGTGCATCGCTTTACGTCAATATACAACACAGGTGTGTTCTAATTTTGGCGAAATGTTAGGCATCACTTTTCAGTGTCACGTTTTGTGTCTACAGTTGTCTTTGACAAGTAAACCAAACCTCCTATTCGTCGGGAAAACTTGCAATAAGAAGGAAGATGGGTTACATGCAAACAAGCTTGCTAAGATTCTGTTTAGCTCAGGTTGCACGAGCAGTTGCAGTGGGTGTATGTTTTCTCAACCCGAGAAGAACAAACTGCAATCGCCATCAATCTTTTCTTTTCTATAAGCTTCTGCCAAGGGACGTAACTTCCCCTTGTTGCTTTTAGCAAAGACCTCGTGCGTCTCAATTCTGCAGACTGTCAGTCTCCAATTCGTACTATCGATTTCCCCCCTCGAATAAACTCAATTCTTTTCAGTAATAAAATAATGTCTAAGCAACACCGACCCGCCCCCCACAACCCAACCCTGTGTATGTCTCTCTGTCTCTTTCTCTGTCTCTGTCTCTATCTCTCTGTCTCTGTGTCTCTCTCCCTCTCTGTCTCTTTCTATGTCTCTGTTTCTCTGTCTCTCCCTCTGTCTCTCTGTCTCTCTCTCTTTCTTTGTCTCTCTCCCTCTCTGTCAGTCTCTCTCCCTCTCTCTGTCTCTTTCTCTCTCTCTCTCTCTCTCTCTCTCTCTCTCTCTCTCTCTCTCTCTCTCTCTCTCTCTCTCTCTCTCTCTCTCTTCACTTCTCCCCCTTCAATCCACACTCTCTCGTCTTTTATCTTTCATCAGCAGCGTTCAAATGTCGAAGCTGCTGTTCCCAGTTTTACCCAAGAGACCGACTGTATATTGTGTTATTGTATTTGTCAGACTTGATTGTACCAAGTCCCTACACATGTTGTAATGCGCTTAGAGCCAAATATTTTTGTTTTTTGTAAGGGATAGGCGCAATATAAATACACTTTATTATTTAAGTTATTGAGACATCCCAGTGCACTAAGGGATTTATAGAGCAAATCGAGAAAATTCATTATTGAACGAAGCGCATAGCGCTGAGTTCAATAATTATTTTCGAGATTTGCTCTATAAATCCCTTAGTGCACTGGGATTGTTTCAATAACGATATTGTCAGTACCGCCAGAGAAAAAAGAAGATTCAAAACGCACATTTTGCAACGCGCATTTGGATAGGCGTAACTGTGTGGTCAGGTTTGTGTCACTGGATCTACTTTTGTGTGGGCTGTCTCAAGTGTGTCGTGCTTTCGTCACACGCAAACTCTTGTTTTAATTTCTGTTGGTAAATTCCAGTGTAGCGTTAAGCTAAAAAGTGATGATCTTTCATAGAGACCTCATTTAAACTCGGAGAAAGGACTGTGCTCTTAGTTATTTGCGATTCGAAACCTTCATCGAGCTTCGACAGATTGACTGTGCAGAGTTTTGCCCCTTGCCAAGGTCGACGGAAAGCACATTTTCAAAATAAATGTGGCATGTTTCTCGTGTGGTATCTTCACTCATCGGGGAGTCTGGTACTAAATATGAACGGTAAGAATGCTCTGAACCCTACACGTATTATATGCCCATCGTTTTATCGTTCACATTTGCCCAACATGTTAATTTGCTGAGCGGGATTTATGTCGTCTGCTAGGCTATGGGTATGGCAATCAAACCACTGCACTGAGTCTCATTTCAAAAACAAAAATTGCTCGTCACGTTGCACTGAGTCTGCACGCATGAGGCAGGCTGGTAATAAGTCTTATATATATGGTAAGAACGTTCTAAACCCTACACGTTTTCGATTCCGATTGTTCTTGCCTTGAAATAATAATTCGGAAAACATTCATTTACTGAACAAATGCAGTCGTATTTCAGTGTAGTCTGCTACGTGCTGATCTAGCTGCTACGTTATCGGAATAACACTTGTGTTTTCTGTTAGCTGCTGGGAATTGTATACTAACTCATCATTTGGTAATGTGGATAATAAGCTACATGCCACTAACATGGCATAATTATGAGAGGAATCTTCGCAAGTCGAAACTGAAAAATTAGACACAGCGGGTTCTATTTTTAGATCAGTGGCAACTGTGGCACAGGCACATGCAATCTGTCAGAAAAAAACCACTTCTGCTTTAATTGAGAAGCAGGAAATTTATGGTCATAATCATTGGTATTGTGGAGAATATAAGCTACATGTCATTAATTAATTCTGAGGATGAGAGTACACTGTCGCTTAGGCAAAGGGCGGAAGAATACGCTCTGTGGAAAAGTTAGCGCACTCCAAGAGTGCGCTAACAGTTTTAGCGCATCGCCATTAGCCAATCAACTGGTTCACATCAGTCATGTGACACCAGTACTTACTGACAATTATTATTATTATCTAAATCTGGTCTTATGTCTGTTCTTTTTCTACCTTGTTCTATTTGTCATAATGCAATTTACAGCCTGCAAACTCTTTTCTTACCATCCTGTATTAACACACCTAGTATTACCTGAATGTTCTATTTACCAATCTGACTTTCTCTCTCTCTCTCTCTCTCTCTCTCTCTCTCTCTCTCTCTCTCTCTCTCTCTGTCCCTCTCTCTCTCTCTCTCTCGCTCATTCTCTCTCTCTCTCTCACTGTCTCTCTCTCTTGCTGTCTCTCTCTCTCGCTCATTCTCTCTCTCTCTCTCTCTGTCTCTCTCTCTGTCTCTCTCTCTCTCTCGCTGTCTCTCTCTCTCTCGCTGCCTCTCTCTCTCTCTCTCTCTCTCTCTCTCTCTCTGTCTCTCTCTGTCTCTCTCTCTCTCTCTCTCTCTGTATGTCTTTGTCTGTGTCTCCCTCTGAGTCTCTCCGCTTCTGTCTTTCTATGTCTGTCTCTGTCTATGTGTGTGTCTCTCTCTCTCTCTTTCTCGCTCTCGCTCTCTCTCTCCCATCCGACTCCTGGCACACAGGTCAAAGCAGAGGTTAACTTGAGTGCACGTGTACCTAGCAGGAAGGGGGTGATTCGGGTCAGAAGTGGGGTAAAGCACTTTGGTCTTCAGTCTTTGGGTTATAGCTTTCAGTGGAGAAGATGCCAACACTGATGAAATTGCACTATGCTCTACTATTTATTGAGGAGTCGAGTCATTCAAACCAATCAAAAACTCTTATTCTTAAAATGTAAAATATTAAGTCTCAAACAGTGATTTCTCTTTGCAAAAAAACCTTCATTGTATCTTAACCTCCCTGTTGTAACTCAGCATTTTTTTGGTATTCTCATCCACACTTTCAGCACTCCCCCCCTCCCCCATCCCCCTTCCCATCTCCGTTGTAATTTGCAAATGAGGTTTTTAGCCTTCAATCCGCTATTTAACATAGTAAGTCAAGCTTTTCAAACCTTATTAATAATTGCTTTGATGTTTTGTTGATGTTCAGTTTATTATTTAATTAAGATCTCATGGTTCACAATTTGATATTGTTTTTTCTAAAACTTGCGTGTGTTCCATTTCAAACTAACCTCAATGTGAACTCCATTATTACTGTCACATCTGTTTTACCAATAACACCCATAATCCCAACCAACGCGCAAACACACACACACACCACAACTACACACATATGTACTCGTCAGTTACCATTAGCCAACGCTCGTCACAACACTAATATCTCTTCGATCATCTCTGCGCTGAGTCGGTCACACTTTTGCTCACCCCTGCCAACAATCTCAAACCGTAACAGCACAGAATATCGTCCATACCGGCAACCAATTATTACCATGTCCCAAATACCATTGTATCTCGTTGGTTTAACACATCACAATCTTACAACCACCACAACGAAGACCAAACATTAAAAACAAAATTTACATTGTATTTGTAACACCCTTTTCATGACGCTTTCATCAAAACGATCACAAGAACGTGCACCATGCGCCTTGCTCTTAAAGTTGCAGAACCTACAACCCATGACCGCCAAACCGTCTCCTCTCTCTAACAGCAAAACTAGTGTGAAACATAAGTAATCAATTTATCCACTTGACTATATTCACAACAGGGACCTATCACTCTTCTTTGCATGTTTTTATGCCTACGGATTTTCAAATACTCTGCAACACATGTAACCCAAATTCAACATGTGCCCGTACAATACCGCTTCTTTTATGAAAACATTGCTTCGGCCATGTTGATTTTAATCAACCAATTTTCTTGTTACATTTTCAATGTACCCTCCATCACTGTCTTGTATCATACTACCAGAGGGTAAGACGCATCCGTCTACCTCTGTTTCCACTATTTTCCTGTCTTCAGTCATAGTCATGAATTTATCCTTCACTTTTTGTTCCACTGTTTTTCTGTCTTCAGTCACAGTCATGACGTCATACTTCACTGTCTGGAGTCCATCGCACGTGCCACAATTGATGTTTATGTTCCCCCAGAAGAGCCGTTTGTACTCTACCAGAGAGGAATTCGTTTTACACCGTTCCTGAAATTGTGAGCTTGGCTGTCCCGGTCTTTGAGATGAAGAAAATGTTCTTAAGATAACATCTGAAATTGAAACCGGTTTCACTGAAATGGTTTCATTTCTGTTTCGTGTGTGTGTGTGCGTGTGTATGCGTGTGTGTGTGTGTGTGTGTGTGTGTTTGTGTGTGTGTGTGTGTATGTTTGTGGGGGGGCTCTCTCTCCTCCCCCTCTCTCTCTCTCTCTCTCTCCCTCTCTCCCTCTCTCTCTCTCCCTCCTCTCTCTCTCTCTCTCTCTCTCTCTCTCTCTCTCTCTCTCTCTCTCTCTCTCTCTCTCTCTCTCTCTCTCTCTCTCTCTCTCTCTCTCTCTCTCTCTCTCTCTCTCTCTCTCCTATCCCGTGTCATGTTCCATAGTACAATTCACAGGCTGTTCTAACTTTCTCTGACAACCAGTATCCACATCCATCGCACTACCTCAATGTTCTGTTTGTCAATCTTACCCTAACGAAGGGATGAAGTTTCCGGAGAGAGGGTTCCCACCACTTCAAAGCCAAACCATGGCAGGGACACAGCTGACGAATCTCGGTTGCCGACGAGAGAAAACTACAAATGCAAACAGAGTAATCAATAAAACAGATCAAGTTTCTCTCCAATTCTCAGCTGGGTTGGGAGGTAAAGCTGAGAGCGACAGTGTCGTCGATTCTGTATCCATGGACCCCTTTCAACACCGACTTCTGTTATTTTTTTTCTCTCTTAAGTTTAAAGTCTTAAAGTGTTCATTATGCAATTGCTAAGGCACGTACGCCCGAAGAAGGCGTTTCCCGAAATGTTATATGAAGTCGTATATCGCGCTCGTATCTCCAGACTCGGACTCAAGGCGCAGGGATCTATTTATGCCGTGTGAGATGGAATTTTTTACACAATACATCACGCATTCACATCGACCAGCAGATTGCAGCCATTTCGGCGCATATCCTACTTTTCACGGCCTATTATTCCAAGTCACACGGGTATTTTGGTGGACATTTTTTATTTATGCCTATACAATTTTGCCAGGAAAGACCCTTTTGTCAATCGTGGGATCTTTAACGTGCACACCCCAATGTAGTGTACACGAAGGGACCTCGGTTTTTCGTCTCATCCGAAAGACTAGCACTTGAACCCACCACCTAGGTTAGGAAAGGGGGGAGAAAATTGCTAACGCCCTGACCCAGGGTCGAACTCGCAACCTCTCGCTTCCGAGCGCAAGTGCGTTACCACTTGGCCACTCGGCCTTGTACTTTATGAGTGTAAACCTCTAAATATTGACTATGAACTTGAAACAGCAACCCGACAGATCAACGGGTTGATACCTTGCCTTTGGAAGATGTTTCTCTACTCTGTAAAATAACATGGTTTTGATTGCTTGCCATAACAAATCGAGCGGGTTCTTTGGGAGTCAAATATGTCCTTGCAAGAAAATCGGGTCACCGGTGTAACACGAGAAAATTACTCCCACGAGATTTTTACTCCGGAGTAAACATTTCGTACGAAAAAGTTACTCCCTTTACGAAAAAAGCACTCCCCCATTGCACGAGAAAATTACTCCCCAAGACAGGTGAGTTCCGAGTAAACATTTCGTACAAAAATGTTACTCCCCTGACGAATAAATAACGAATAAATTACTTCACCCCAACACGAGCAATTTAACTTCCCATGCCAGGTGTACGAAATTTTTACTCCCTTGTCCCCTGTTGGTCTTGGTGGTGGAAGGGGTGGAGGGAGGCTAGCGCGACATTCGTGTGCGCGAGATCACTTATTGGCATTATCCCTTCGCCCGCATCCCATTTTAGCGTACGAGATTTTTACTGGAAGTAAAAAAAATGGGGAGTAAAAATTTCGTGGAGGGAGTAATTTTTTCGTGCCTTGGGGAGTTCTTTTTTTATACGAAAAGTGTACTCGGAGTAAGAATTTCGTACGAAATATTTACTCCGGAGTAAATTTTTCGTGGAGTAAAAATTTCGTGTTACACCGGCGCGCTCTCTCTCTCTCTCTCTCTCTCTCTCTCTCTCTCTCTCCTTCTCTCTCTCTCTCTCTCTCTCTCTCTCTCTCTCTCTCTCTCTCTCTCTCTGTCTCCTTCTCTTTCTCTCTCTCTCTGTTATCCCTCTCTCTCTCTCTCCCTCTCTCTCTCTCTCTCTCTCTCTCTGTCTCTCTCTCTCTCTCTCTCTCTCTCTCTCTCAAACAACAATAATATAATACTAACGCCTGCAGACGGGAGAGGAAAACACCTATGTCTACAGCTACTTTGCAAAGCACGTGAACCGTCGCCTCCAGACACTCGGCGCGCGAGAAACGAAGTTATGGAAATCAATGTCGACAATATACGCATTTCCGAGCATAATCAGACTGAATCCTGCTACTTTTGGGGGAGGGTTGACGAGGTTGTAACATCATTATCGACCACTCCTGAAAGTACAGCTGTGACGCTGAAAGTATACAGCCGCTGTAGCTTTTTCCAAAGCAAACGTTGATGTTTTATTGATGAAACTGGTGGTCCAGGATTTATTTGTTATGTGAAAAAATGTTAATGACATCTCCCAAAAAGTACAGATATATTCCTTCCTGTTTTTATATACCGATTAAAACGACCCTCGGTGACATTTGAGCGAGGTACACAAAACATGGACTATCTTCTTCTTCTTCTTGTCGATCACACTAGTTATATTGTCAGCCCGGACAGCGAGACGAATGATGCCGTCTTCTCCAGGTCTTCCTTTCCTCCGTACAGCTTGCAGTGGAGGGAGACAGCAGTTGGCCACACGGTTTTTCTCAGACTCTCAAGGATGGTGCATGGACTATAAAAACGAACAAGAACCGGTTCTTATTTGTCCATGTTTCTGGTGAGTACATTTTCATTGTTCTTGTTCTTCTCCCCTGCAGGCGGTCGTCTGTTCTTATTCTGAGGTGCACACAGTAACGTCTGTTCTTATTCTGAGGTGCACACAGTAACGTCTGTTCTTATTCTGAGGTGCACACAGTAACGTCTGTTCTTATTCTGAGGTGCACACAGTAACGTCTGTTCTTATTCTGAGGTGCACACAGTAACGTCTGTTCTTATTCTGAGGTGCACACAGTAACGTCTGTTCTTATTCTGAGGTGCACACAGTAACGTCTGTTCTTATTCTGAGGTGCACACAGTAACGTCTGTTCTTATTCTGAGGTGCACACAGTAACGTCTGTTCTTATTCTGAGGTGCACACAGTAACGTCTGTTCTTATTCTGAGGTGCACACAGTAACGTCTGTTCTTATTATGAGGTGCACACAGTAACGAAGATCATGTGTGCGTGCATCTAGCCTTAACCAGTGACGTAGTTTCTCTTCCGATCAAAACCACTTTTTTTTCTTTTTTTTGTGTGAAGATTCGGCCTATCAAATCAACATCCAAATGAAAATTCTTAAAGGGCAGCTGTTGGGTTGTGGCTCTCAAAATCTGTTCATCAGAATGAGTTCTCATGTAACTGAAACTATACTTAAAAGTTACTTGGTGATTTTAACAGCTTGATAACACAAGTCCGAATATTTTAGACATGCTACAATGTCTTTCATCGAAGAAAGTTTGCATTCTTGGCTGAGTCAATGCAGCCCGCTCGAAAATTACTTCCCTTGGACGCGTGACGTCAACCGAGGAATCAGCCGGGTTGAACGGCGCTCTCTTTATTCCGTGAAGTGGGCGCAATCGGGTTGTCTAGTCAAGCCCTCAAGCATACTTCACGGGTAGGTGAAGAGAAACTTAGCATGGGGTGTCTTCTCCCAGGCCAAAATTTCGCAGTAAAAAACGGAGTTTATAAAGTGTCTTCCGTCCCCCTCCTGCTTTTGTTCAGGTGTTCCCACTTGAACCCTGTTTTTGTTCAACTTATTGGCATATAATGTCACGCGTCGAGGGACACAAACACACACACACACACACTCACACACAGACACACACATGCACCCACAAACACAAACACACACACACACACACACACCACACACACACGTGTAATCACACACACACACTAACACCCACACACACACACACCCACATACGTGTTTATCACACACACACACACATACGTGTTAAAACACACACACACACACACACACACACACACTCACACACACACACACACACGATAACCATCACAATCACAGTTTGACAAATTCATCTTTGATTTTTTTGCGACCGAACCCCCCTCCCCCATTTTCCACACTAGATCCACTGTTTCATCTTTGTCTTCGTCTCTCTTCCCTTTATCTTATCTCGTCTACCTACTTGTCATTATCTCTTTCCTAGATTTTCTCACCGACAGAGTTGGTTTTTGTCTTGAATTCATGCAGTACCTCACACGTACACAGTAATTGGTGTGACACCTCAAGCGGACCTTCTTTAGTGTAAAGTGTCTGCTGGCCAGGGACACGAGGGTCTGTGATTGAGCAACTTTATGGTTTAACCGGGTGGACTGGGGGAGTAGCAACAGCATGTGAACCTCTTTAGAAATAACTTGTGAAGGTTGCAGTTGGTCAGATCAAAGAAGAGAAGATGGGAACATGGGTCCTGAGAAGATACCACCACCCTAATACTTTACTTTGTGCAAGAATCAATCACGCGTACAGCATTACGGATGCCCAGCTGTGCTCTGCATTGTACTGTAAACTTCGCAGCGGCCTTATCGGGTTCCTCGGATGACGTCACTGCCAGGCTAACGCTGCGGCGTCTCTTCTTGTGCTGACAGAGTTGTCGGTCGCGGATTTTGAGTCGTTTCGGCCTGCCAACTGCTTCGTTTTCTTGCGGATTGTGAGAACTAGCAGAAAGTTTCACTCATTTTCATGGTTTCAAACTAATGATAAAAGTATCTTCTTCTGGACCAAATCAACAGTTGAATCAACTCGGAAAACTCTTAAACGCGTGTTTGCACGCGACTCCGCGCATTTTTTAGGCCAGGCAATCCGACAGCTGCCCTTTAAGCTTCACAAATAAATGCTTTCATCGCTGAAATATTACGACGGCTTTCACACTGCAAGTAAATACGAGTACAGGTTTAATAAAATTAAAAAACATCTATGTAAATAATAGGCACACACACACACACACACACACACACACACACACACACACACACACACACACACACACACACACACACACACACACACACACACACACACACACACACACACAAGGGAAGACGTGTGTGTAGAACAAAAACGTAGACAATAATAATCCAAAAAAAGAAAATAATTATTTTACTGTACGCAGCAGATTACTATTTATTTTTCTCCCTCGTTCGAAACGAGTACACAGGATAATAAATCACAATCTTCAAAATATGTCATCCGAAAACGCCAATTGAAAAGCGAAATATCAGTAATCCCAAAACTGAGTTATACATAAAAAAAAATATGTAGCTGGGGACCGAATTTTCTGCAACGTCAGTTCATGTCATTTCCATTCTTTCATCTCCCCTATGCCTCTGCTTCCGAGTTTGCTGTGCCGATGAGTTCTGCGATAGAGATTTCCTGGAACTTTCTTCTCACAATTTTTTCCATTTGCTGTGGGTTATGTCTTTTCGATTATATTAATAATTATTATTATTATTTTATCTCTCAGTTTTTGTCAATCCACCTGTTTCTGTCTGTCTGTTTGTTTTTTCTGTCAAGTCTTAGTCTCTCTGTCCGCCATTTCCCTAGGCCCTGTCCCTATTGCTTTCACATAATCATCTGCCTCCCCGCCCCTTTCAGCCAACCTCAGCCCCCACCCCCCCCCCCTCCCCCCCCCCCCCCTTCTGCCGTCCATATCAAAATATACTTCTTGTCATTCCTCACAATGAACAGACGTCAAAACTCACAGAGAAAAATACTGCTAGGCTTCGGCACCGGGAGAAACTGGAATTCTGGCACCGACAGCTCTCCGGACTGACAGCCAGATCAGCAAAATTTTGGAAAATCCCTGCTTCAAAAAATACCACACCCCCGCACCCCCTCCCCCTTCACCCCCTCCCCCGCCCCCGCACACACACACACACACACATGCACACACACACACAAACACACACATACATAAACACACACACACACACACACACACACACACAAGCACACACGTACGCACACGCACAAACACCAACACACACACACACACATACATACATACACACACACAAACATAAACACACACACACACACACACACACACACACCAAAAAAACACACATACACACACACACACACATAAACACTCACATACATAAACACACACACACATAAACACACACACACACACACACGCACACAAACACATAAACACACACACACACACACAAACACACATACAAACACACACACACACACACACATACACACACACTCATACATGTACATACACACCCACACACACACACATACACACACACACATACATGTACATACACACACACACACACACACACGCACACACACACACACACACACACACACAAAGTCTTCGCAAAGTCACCTTCGGGCTCAAAAATAGCCTCACCTTAATTGGGCGTAGTCGACTTCGCGAAATCTACTTGACGTTGCTGGCTGCACGCAGCTTGGACACTCAATTTTCGGTTAAAAAAAAGACTTCGAGAAGTCGACTTCAGTCTTAGTTATAGATGCTGCTCCGTTCAGAGCACTATTGAAGCGATTTGTCTTTCTGTCGCAGAAAAGAATATAAAGTAACAGTCAAAAAATGTACACAACTATATATCAATCAATCAATCAATATGAGGCTTATATCGCGCGTATTCCGTGGGTACAGTTCTAAGCGCAGGGATTTTTTAAAAAAAATTTTATGCAATTTATATCGCGCACATGTTCAAGGCGCAGGGATTTATTTATGCCGTGTGAGATGGAATTTGTTTTACACAATACATCACGCATTCACATCGGCCAGCAGATCGCAGCCATTTCGGCGCATATCCTACTTTTCACGGCCTATTATTCCAAGTCACACGGGTATTTTGGTGGACATTTTTTATCTATGCCTATACAATTTTGCCAGACCCTTTTGTCAATCGTGGGATCTTTAACGTGCACACCCCAATGTAGTGTACACGAAGGGACCTCGGTTTTTCGTCTCATCCGAAAGACTAGCACTTGAACCCACCACCTAGATTAGGAAAGGGGGGAGAAAATTGCTAACGCCCTGACCCAGGGTCGAACTCGCAACCTCTCGCTTCCGAGCGCAAGTGCGTTACCATTCGGCCACCCAGTCCATACAAACTCTGATCACTTCACATACCTCTAGTGTTGCCAGCCACACGAAACTTTATCCGGCTTGTCAGTTCGCATCTCGCGCCAAAATCCCATTAACATTTCCCGTGATCACGTTCAAGGGCTAATAAAGGCTGAAACGTTATGCCAAAATCGACCCAAATACCATGTTTTGCATTTTTCTTACGTAATCAAACACAAAGTCTTGCTGTAAACTACCCAAAATAGAAAGAGATTGATAGACTTCCATGAAGGCTTTTGGCGTCATTAGTTCATATGGGGGACCTGATGGGAGCCTGATCGAGGTCAACGCTTTCCTGCCAGAAAATTGTGAAAATTAATTCGTAACAAAAATTGCAGTTTTTCCGACTCCTTGCGAAAAGTTCAATGAAACTTAATATTATTTCAAATGAATAGATGCCTGAGGAATAACTATAAAAGCCCTGGGGTCTCCGTGCACCTGGAAGTTACAAGCACAGTAACTTTCAGGACCGCCGTATGCATTGAAATCGAATTTTCCCTTTATATAATTCAATTACTTTGATTATTTGTGTGTCTTGGCATTCAAAGAAAAGAGAAAAACTGGCAATGAATGAATGAATGAATGAATGAATGAATAAAAAAAAAGAATGAATAAATGAATAAATGAATGAATGAATGAATGAAATGAATAAATTAATGAATGAGTAAATGAATGAATGAGTGAATAAATAAATAAATTTCTTTCTTTATTTGGTGTTTAACGTCGTTTTCAACCACGAAGGTTATATCGCGACGAAAATAAATAAATGAATGAATGAATGAATGAATGAATGAATGAATGAATAAATGAATAAATTAAAAAAATAAATGATTAAATTAATGAATAAATGAATGAATGAATGAATAAATGAACGAATGAATAAATAAATGAATGAATGAATGGACGAATGCATATCAGTTGTTGTTATCGTTGTTGGGTGTACCGGTGCTTGGTACAGAGAAAATGACTTTTATCATCCAAATGGGAAGATCACGTGTACGACCCGCACCCCATTCTGATCATCCTCGCTCCACGCTATCGCTAGTCCCTCTGACCGGACGCTAAAATCCAACGCGAATCTATCACAAGAAAAATGTTCATTCAAAATGAACAGCGTCGATGCAATGTCCACCAAAGATTTATTTTGGGAAGTGTTAAAGGTTAGGGTCAAAAGTTAATGAATTGCATGTTGTGCTGGATATATAAATTGTTTATTTCAGTCAATGCTTGATTCATAAGTACATTTTTCAGCATGGTGCATCTACAGGAGGGTGCTCCAACAATGATGCATAGTGCCAACATTTAGCGCAAACTTTTCACAACAGTGCATTATTACCACAAAGCGCATACAGCGATTATATAGTAGCAAGTTGCACTAAACATTTGAACAAAATGCATTTTGTTCAAATGTTAACAGCACAGCACCAAGTTTTGCATAAGTGCACAACAGCACTGACCATTTCACAAAAGTGCATAACAGCTGTGACAATTTTACAAAAGTGCATTGACCATTTCAGGCAGATGGCTAACATGCAGATTTCGCTTTTGTCTGTCTTTCTTTGAAAAGTAGGCATGTTCAAGATCGATGAAGTCATGAGCAATTGGGTTAGATGACAGAAAAGATTCAAAAACGTCAGATTCAGTTAGATGACAGAAAAGATTCAAAAACGTCAGATTCAGTGTTTTGGGCACTGTTGAACAGGAACATTCTCTCCTGTTCAACAAATGTGGGTTCAATTCAAAAGCAACATTGTCACAGATAGGCTAGTGTTACATTTCTGTAAAGTTTCAAAAACATCTTCCATGTTTTGGTTACTGTTGAACAGAGGCATATTTTCCTGTTCAAAAAAGTCTGACACAAATTGTCGTAGTTGTGGGTTAAGGTTCGATCTATACTGTCCTTCAAACGAGTCGTAGAACCGTCATTGTCACAGATAGTGTTACATTTCTGTTTTACATTCAAACGAGTCGTAGAAGTAGTAGTACATTTGCGTTTGGTTGTTTTTTCTTTTAGATTCCTGTCACTCATACTAGCAGTATTGATTGAGGTACATAAATCTGTTGATGTACAGGGATGACTTGTTTGTAATGAATCCTTGTTTCCTCCACATTGAGTTTGCATTGCAGTTGGACAGAAATGAACAGGTGTTAATTGATAAACACATTGATAATGGCTTTTGAGAAAATCAATCAATTCTGCAAAGGAATTAACTTGATGACATCAAAACTGCAGCGCCATTTGAAGAATGGTTACCATTTCTGTTTCTTTGATGGGAATCAAACAAATAAAAACATTGACTATCCAAGTTACCATGAATGGCAATAGTTGACTCCTGAAAAGTAGCAAGGATATAATTTGAGACGATAAACGCCTGATGCAATCCCTCCTCAAGGTCAGTCAACTCAAAACCTTCATCATTCGCAACATCAGTAGGCAACACAGCGGCATTCGTATGTCCAGAAATCATGTCGAAAAAATATTACATTTCAAAAGCATGTCCAACCACAGTTGTTGGCAAGTGTTCGTGTCCGAAGTAGCCTTCAGTGTGTGTATATGTATTCATGTGACAGAGAACGTGACCTCATTGTTCAATCCTCTCTCTCTCTTCTTTCTCATTTGAACGCACACACGCAAGAACGTAGCCTACGCACGCATGCACGCACACACACACACACACACACACACACCCCGCTGACGCACACGGCAAACCACGCACACACACACTGACTGTCGGCAAGCATCTCTTTTTGTGGCTTTGTTTATTGTGTTTTCGATATTTGTGTTTATTTTTTGCTTGACTTATCTGTTTTATTTTAATGTTTGCTATCCACATCGTGTGATAAATGTTTCTTCTCAGTCTCCGAGTCAGTTTAGTTTCTGCACGCCGCTTTGGTACTCCTTGTTTTTCTAACTGGTGTATTGTGCGCGACTGATTTGCGGATTTATTTTTATTCCTTTCATATGCAGTTGAAGTGTTGTGGGTGTTATTGTCTGTATATGCTATGTTGCGTCTGTGTATGCCTACAAGAATTTTGGGTGTAATGTGCCTGTGGTCTGCTCGCAGTCGAGCACAGAAAACATGGCGGCGCCCTGTAGGCAAATTCGTGGAAAGTCTTCCCGACCGCAGATACCAGCGTCGTCCGCGACGCTGGAAAAACAAGAACACAGAGTTATCTCCCATTTGTTGTTCGCCAGCAGTGTTCGCGAGACGAAAATGATTGCAGATTGGCCGACTTCGACAGTGATCTCCGTTCTGTTCTTCACAGTTATGATAAAGACATCGTTCTAAGGTCAAAACAAGTCGAAATTGTGGGACTGCTGCCGGAAGGAGACCGTAATATATGGTTGCATCACTGTCAAAAAATCGTCTGCTCCAGCGGGCACCGAAACCAAACGGTTGATTATCACGTGACACTTTTGCCATATTTTGCACAGTAAACACAGCCGCGAAAAATAGCTCGCTTGAAACTGTCTTACATATCTATTCCTTTGTAATTTAAAAATTACACAACACCATGAAAAATCATTATCGACGATCGCGAATCTGCTTACATCCATAACACATTTCGAAAAGATCTAAATATGTAAAAAAAAAATTAAAAAATCGATTTCCTCGCCAGACAAGGAAAACCAAGGCATCCTGTCAGGGATAGAATGAGCCGAACTCATTTTGACCTGAGTTCAGGATGCCCGCAGCCGTACTCCGTCTTTGGAATAAATCCAAATGAGTATACATCCATAGAACGCGTTCATTGACATTCGTGCTTGTTCTCGTTTTGTGTGCAGTAATTGTATTGGAGTTAAATTGATAGAACATTTTGTTTAAACCAACAGACGAATGAATACTTGAACTCAATAGCACCACCACCATACAATGTCTCGTATCCTGCTTTCCCGAAAGGTCACGGCGACAGGAATTGTGTCCCCACAAGAGGCTAATGAAAAGTCCAAAACACGGCGGAGGAACTTTCTCGTTCACAACCCACTCAGCCTCAATTGCCAGACCAAAAACAAACGTTGTCTGGAATAATCAACGAGCCTCGTGGGTTTGCGACACAATTCCCTACCCCCTGTTCGCACGCAATCGGAGACACTGTGGTTTTGACTCGGAGAGCTATGAAAGCAGTGCTTCTGGTGTTACGTGACGATTCACAGTCTGTGACGTCAATAGACTCAGTCTATCCACTTCAGTAAAAAGCTTCAATTAAACTACTTTCGTAACTTAATTGACTTCAGTCAGTCACTTGCCTTTCATCATAAATATTAATTGTGTGGGTTTTTTTTTACATCCGGCAAGCATTCTGGTACAGAAATGCAATCACGTGGGTATTCCCGAATCTTTTTTGCGATTGCGACCATTTCCGTCCGTTCAAGCCAGCGACAGATACACAACAGAAGAAATGAGACGGTGTGACGTAATCGCGCAAATTAGAGTAAAAAAAGTGACCCAAAAGTGTTTACTTACTTACTAACATCCTGACGAAGTCAGCGACAGGCTGTCAAAAATTTGATTGAGAATTTACCAAAAATGGTTTCTGTTCAGTTTTCTTTTTTGTTCAAAAAAGTGTTTATTCCATCAAACTGACACCTTTCGCCAGCTTCACTCTGAACTTGACGACATGGTTAAACAACGTGGAAGCAGCCATGAGCTGAGGAAGCTATCACAATACCGGTGAACAGAATTTGGGTTACGTTCTGTAAGAAGTTGCCCTGTTGAAAGTTTCCATTAGCTAAGGGCAACGTGACCCAGGTATCACAGGAATTGACAACAAATGGTTAAATTCTCATCTTTCCCATTGCAAGTAGCTTTCATAGTATACCATTATTTTTGTTCAAACATGCACATTTTAATGAGAATAAGACAATAAGGTTTTCAAAAAAATACTGACATAATATCGTTTGAGGACACGCCTCAAGTCTAACTAGGTCTAAGGCAAATCCGAACGAAGCTTAAATAATCGCACATGGATAAACAAAAAAACACTCTAACGAAAATAAAATCTTGAAATAAAGTCGGCAAACACGTTAAAACTTTCTTAAATGTCCAAATAAGCACATCACATGAAGCCATGTTGGCAGGGTTAGTGAAACCGAACTGATTAGGTCAGGTAACTCCCTAGGACCATGCCCAAAGTAAGCTTATCCTTGAGGGATTGGGGGTACAAGGTGCGAGAGTCATGCGTAAGGCCCGGCGCTCACCTATGTAACTTCAGCAGGACCGACGACGCACTGCAGGTTATCCCAGCCCGCTACACGTTGCGTGAAAGGAAAACAGGCCAAGTACTCGTCATAATCCCTATCGCAGCATCTTCTTCTTCAGCGTTCCAGAATTGTCTGGTTACGTGTGAGCTCGTTTCCCCAAACTATACTCTGAGAGCATAGTTAGCTTCACTCCGCTTTCGTTGAGTAGGCATGCTGGGTATTTTCGTGTTTCCATAACCCACCGAACTCCGACATGGATTATAGGATATTTTCCGTGCGCACTTGGTCTTGTGCTTGCGTGTACACACGAAGGGGGTTAAGTCACTAGCACGTCTGCACATAAGTTGACCTGGGAGATCGGAAAAAAATCTCCACTCTTAACCCACCAGGCGGCAGCGACCGGGATTCGAACTCACGACCTCCCGATTAGGAGGCCGACGTCTTACCACCACGCCACTGCGCCCGTCATCGCAGCATCAATAATATGCAGTGCGTCGTCTGTGCCGCTGAAACTGCGCAGGTATATTCTGCTTCACATCAGTCACGCAATACCGGCGTAACCCAGTCCACTGTCAGGACATGCATCGCCCTCGTCTGGGTCATTATCATCAGTTTAGTCAGAAGGAGTGTGCCCCAGTCAGCATATTTAGCCTCTCGGGGTGGGGGAAAGGTGTGATGATCATGCGTAACTGGCAATTGCAGTTTCAGGGCACGCAATAACACAGTCCATTTCCAGGACTTGTATATAGCTCTTCTCGACTGGCACCGACTCTCATCAACTGCACGCGAGCTTCAGTGAACACTTCATGACAAAATCGCCACAATTCGTTTGTTCATTTTTATTATCATTATTATTATTATTATTATTATTATTTATTATTATCATTATTATTATTCCAAAGGGCCTATTCAGAACAGTGGTTAAGCAAGCTTAATCAGCTATTTTAACGGTAGTTTCCAACCTTTTTTTTAAAGGCCAAATCTTTGCCATTTTTAAAAGTTGGGTGTCCAATGAACACAAAATTGCTATTATAAGTTTTTGTGGGTTATTTTGGTTGTTACTTTTATTTTGCCATTACAAAGGGCCTGTCTATACAGAACCAGAGTTAGGTGATGGTAATCAGCCATTTTAACGGTAGTTTCAAACTTTTTTCAAGATCGGATCATTGCTTTTTATTTTTAAAGGTAGGTGTCCCTCGAAGACGGTATGCATCGTGAGCCGCCCATCAAGCTGAGGAAACAGTATGTCTCACACGTTTCGCCCAAATTGTCAACGAAGAAATTCAATAAATGGACGACGGCAAAGAAGTCACAGCACACCTTGTATTGCCTTGAGTCTCTGAACTGATGCAAGGTTTCATCTTGACACAAATATTGCAAACACTGTGTTTGGTTTGAATGGATGGTGTACTAAAATGCTCTCTTTCTGCCGAAGCGAGTGCTTGTAAAAAGCAAATGCCGGTTTAGAATATGGCCAGGGCGATCACTGCAACACTGTGTGTGTGTGTGTGTGTGTGTGTGTGTGAGTGTATGTGTGTGTGTGTGTGGGTGAGTGTATGTGTGTGTGTGTGTGAGCGTGCGTGCGTGCGTGTGCGTGCGTGGGTGCGTGCGTGCGTGCGTACGTGCGTATGTATGAGAGAGAGACACTGAGACAAAGGAAGAGCGAGATAGAGGTTCTGTCATGTTCTCTATATATAACTAGAGGAATACCCGGCTTCGCCGGGGTGAATCGCGAGACAGAGACAGACAGCGTGGCGGTTCACCACAATCACCTTTGAAGGCGAAGTCCTGTCAAACGGGATTGAGAATTTTAGAGCTTATTTCTTAGCCCTATATTATCTGCTGTGGCTTTTCAAATGCCAGAACATACAGACAGACAAAAGCCGCTAGACCACATCACAAACAGAACTCTACAATACACAGGTTTTTGCCCACACACACACACACAAACACACACACACACACAGAGAAGCCGTATATATATATGCATATCTGTATCTATGAATATATAGAGATAGGTGAGAATGTATTTTTCGCGGGGCTATAAATTGATTCGACCTTTTCACTTTGACAGTAAAAACAACTTACGGGTGCAAGGGAAGCGTTGTGGACAGCGCAGTGGACAGCGCAGTGACATTCTAAAAATAGTAATAGTAACTTACAAACGGGAAAGCCACACGAAGGAAGGGAGATAAACGCCAAACACTGGAGAAGATAAGGAAGAGTTACTTATAATGGTGAAATGAACACAAAAACCAAAATCAGTTCAGCGCTGCGCGCTGAGAGCACGTGTTGAAATATCTCATCGATGATATTGTGTCCGGGGTGTAGCTGAATACGGTGTCCAAATTTGAAAAAGATCCAGCGAGAACTTTGGCGTTGTGATGTGGTGTAGCGGCTTTGGTGTGTCGGTATGGGGGCCCGGGTAGCTGAGGTGGAACCAAAATCGGTTCAGCGCTGCGCGCTGAGAGCACGTGTTGAAATATCTCATCGATGAGGTTGTGTCCGGGGTCTCTCTGAATAAGCCCACCAAATTTGAAGCAGATCCATCGAGAACTTTGGCCGTGCATCGCGAAGACACAGATACACAGACACACACACAGATACACAGACACACACACAGACACAAGTCGTATATATATATAGATCAGTAGCGACGGGTCAGTTTGGCCTATACAATACATTTTCTTTGTACTGAATTCCACCTAGCCTTGGTTCTTCTTTCACAGCACGCACGACCTAAGGTCATTAGTAGTCTACGGCTGTCATGTCCATCATTATCATCATCACAGGCTGCTGACTGGCCGGAACTCTCAGCGACTGCAGACAAGCTTAAAGGCCAACATCCAAAAGAATTTTTCTCCTGGAGCGACCTAAACTTGAACCCGTCGCTATTCTTGCATGTCTGTTTACTTCGTGCTGCACGCAAAAATCGAGCGACTTCCTTGCCGCGTGGATTGACGAAGCTATTTTATTCTCGTGACTGAAAACACTGCAGTGCGTGCAGTTTTTGACGAGCCGCAGGAGCGGCGACTCATGGTCTCGGCTCGAAAGCTGTCTGTGGAGGCTGCGTGCTATAATTAGCTGACCTGCTGCGCGAGCAGTCACTGCAGAGTTTTGAGATAACTTTGTAACACGTTTTATTTTATGCTCCTCAAGAATACAACTTTGGGCAACGTGCCACGTAAAACTACACGCAACAAGGATTCAGTAGGTACCAAACATCCTTTGGTCAGAAGTAGAATGTAAATGAATCTTTATAAAGAAGTAGGCTACTTCAAACGACAGCCACAGCCACGGTTGGGTTCACGGCATCAAACCGATGCGACTCTCCGTCATATCATACACGTAATCTATCAAATAGATGACTAATAAACATGTAAACTACATACGTCTATCGTCGGACATAAGAAAGGAGAGCTTCCCCCGGGCCTGTGCATGTGTTTTTCGTTGTGCGTGTGTAAATGTACACAACAAACTGACGACAAAACTGAGACAGACCTCTTTCGCTTCAGTCTTGCAGAATTTAAAGACGAATACAGGTAAATCGTGCATTATACTAACTGTTTGGTAAAAGTATCAAACGTTTCTTTTTATAAATAAGTGGCAGGCTTACAGGAATACAAAGAGGCGCAAGTTGAAAGTAATGGATATATCTCTGGAAGATGCCATCAGTCCAAGTTGTCAAATGAAATCAAAGATGACAGAAACAGAAGTTTTCCATACAAATGTTGGTGTTTCAAAGGAAGTTGGAATTCTTTCAGATAATGATATAGACGAGGTGGCTGTTTGTTATGAAGTTTCAACAAGCCAACATTCAAATGATTTTACTTCATCTACAGATTTTTTAAATTCAGCACTTTATAACTGTCATTATGAACTTGGAATCAGAGAGAGACCGTCTTTCCATTGTCATTCATGCCATAGATTTTTGTTTCAGAATCAATGTTTCACATGCCGTTCACAAGAGAGCATGCGAAGTTTCCGACAGTCTTTAGGATTTGTAAAAAAGGCCGTGTTTTGCTGTACATGCAAAAACTACCTGTCAAAAGGGAAAGTGCCTAACAGATTGCAACAACATTCCTATTTTAAGCTCAGCCACACGCCGACATGGAAGTTCAATGGTACTTTCAAACTTTTTCTTCTCTTCGTCGTATTTGATTTCTTTCTATTTCATAAGTCGAGTGCATATGATTTCGGCTCGTGTTCATCGTGAGATGGACTTAGTTTCTTGTATTCTGTGGGTTCGACAGATTAACTAAATGTTGTAATTTCGCCTTACGCGACTTGTTCTCTCTCTGTTGGCAGCGTGTAATGCAGCTGGTTAGAAATTAGAGTATTATTTTGCAAAGTGTGTACCAAAAGTTTGTCATGAGCTGCTTTAGGTTTGGGGTGTGGGTTGGTTTGATATTTCCTCCTTGCAGATCAAATCTGTATTCATTTTTGATGTTGTGTCTTATTTTTTGAAAGGAAACATGCAGACTGACTGAACGCATATATATAATTATGTAACTCATAAACACATGGGTGTAGTTATGTTCAAGAACACACACACACACACACACACACACACACACACACACACACACACACACACACACACATACACACACACACACACACACACACACACACACACACACACACACACACACACACACACAACTGTGTAGATGTATCGTACACCTGATATATTAAATTGAAGTTCACGAAGAAATCGTTTTATTTCTGTGTCATTCAACATCTAGTTTGAATCAGACAAATTGAAACTGGTACAAATATTCAATAATGTTGCGATGTGGAAATGGACATGATATCGCAAAAGATAGACAACGGCAAGATCATTCAAGTATGTACATGCTTGTTGATGTCTACTTAGGCGATGCTCAGAACACTAGTTAGGTCTTCCGAGATTAAACAAGTCGCGTAAAGCGAAAATACAATATTTAGTCAAGTAGCTGTCGAACTCACAGAATGAAACTGAACGCAACGCAATTTTTCAGCAAGACCGTATACTCGTAGCGGGGTAGTAGTTGCGCTAAGAAGGATAGCACGCTTTTCTGTACCTCTCTTTGTTTTAACTTTCTGAGCGTGTTTTTAATCGAAACATATCATATCTATATGTTTTTGGAATCAGGAACCGACAAGGAATAAGATGAAAGTGTTTTTAAATTCATTTGGACAATTTAATTTTGATAATAATTTTTATATATTTAATTTTCAGAGCTTGTTTTTAATCCGAATATAACATATTTATATGTTTTTGGAATCAGCAAATGATGGAGAATAAGATAAACGTAAATTTGGATCGTTTTATAAATTTTTATTTTTTTTTTACAATTTTCCGATTTTTAATGACCAAAGTCATTAATTAATTTTTAAGCCACCAATCTGAAATGCAATACCGAAGTCCGGGCTTCGTCGAAGATTACTTGACCAAAATTTCAACCAATTTGGTTGAAAAATGAGGGCGTGACAGTGCCGCCTCAACTTTCACGAAAAGCCGGATATGACGTCATCAAAGACATTTATCAAAAAAATGAAAAAAACGTTCGGGGATTTCATACCCAGGAACTCTCAT